>NW_004524615.1:526275-551948 GCF_000260255.1 Octodon degus
TGTGTGTGTGTGTGTGGCCAGCTCAGCCCACCAGGGGGCGGGGCTGGCTGGCATGTGGTGCTGGGGGATTGAACCGCGGTCCCTTGTGCTTTGCTAAGCTTGTTCTAAGTAGGTGCTTTAGACCACTGAGCCATCTCCCCAGCCCTTGTTGTGTGTTTTTATATGACACTAATGTTTTTGGACTTCCAGGTGGTTCTGTGTGGCTGTTCCTGACTTCATGAAGCTCACTCTTCTGGGCATGTGCATGCACACATACCTCTGCACATGCATACAGAAATGATACCTGCTTTCCTAGACTTGCTCCTCCCCTCCTTTTATTGCTGCCTGCTCTTTCCTGCCCCACATGTCCCCCACGTCCAGCCACGTCTCTGCCGTGTAGGGCCCTGTCTATGGTTTGAGGTTCATAAGGCGTGGGTGCCTGCTCACCCACTGCCCAACAGAACTTGCACTCACAGCCATGGGCCAGATCTAGGCCCTGCCCTGCCCAACCCCACCCCAATGTCTGCATATCTGCTAGGTCCCCTGCAGGACTTCTGTTGGTGCTGGTTTGTGTCCAGCTGCCTATAACTTGGATTCTGGATGGTATTTTCTCACCTAGGTTTGTTATAAGTGTTGCCTATGAGTTTGGTTTTGCTAATTGCTATTTCTGTTTTCATGGGAGGAGTCAGAGAAGTTTTAGAACTGCCTGTTTCACTGCCTTCCCAGTGTTGTAGGATGCCACAGTGGTATTTCCCAGCTCTTGCTATCCTGCCCAGAGAATTGGCCTGGACAATTGATGAACATGAAAAAGTAACAAAGAAAAAGGAGTAAGTGAAGAAAAAGAGAAGCATAAAAGAAAAAAGTAAAGATACGTCCCACAAGCAGAGTGGGCCACTGCAAGAACAGGAAGACAGCAGTGGTTCCAGAGGCAGTGATCAAAGTCTTTTTTACATCTTCTCATACCAGTCTGTTGAAAGTTGTTCTGCACACATTCCAGCTGTGATCTGACAGTTTCCATGATTGACAGGTCACACCCTGTTACCCAGCCAGCCTCCCCTTCAGACAGCCGGGGATAGTGTCTGGAGGGAGCAGGAGTGGCTGAGTGCATGCATACCTTCTGCTTTTAAGCCAGTTGAGTTGAGAGTCCTTAGGGTCTATTTTCCAAAACTGTTTGTTTTTGTTTCTTTATTTAAACTATTTTAACTTCTTAAGTGTACAGTTCAGTAACACTAATTGCATTTGCAAGCCAGAAATGGTAGTGCCAGCTACTCCACAGGCTGAGGCAGAAAGGTAACTTAAGCCCATGAGTTCAAGGCCAGCATGGGCAGTATTGGAAGATCCTGTCTCAAAAAAAGTAGAAATAGGCCAGCCAAATAGCTCAGTGGATTAAAGCACCTGGCCAGGGGTTCGATCCCCAGTCCTGCTATGCCGGCCCTGCCCCCAGGGCGCACTGAGAGGGAGGTTGAGACTGAGCATGGTAGCGCACGCCTGTAATCCCAGCTCTTGGGAGGCTGTAAACAGGCAGATCACTAGGAGTCTGACCTAGTAGTGAGACCCTGAACACCCTGTAGACCCTTCCCTAAAATACAAAAAAAAAAGAAAGTAAAAACAAAACCAACACCAAGGTGTACTCACAGTGTTCTGCAGCTATCCCCAGTGGTGTCCTCAGAACCCTTCCCTTATCCCAAACTAAAGCTCTACTCCCCAGCCCCGTCTCCACCCTTGGCCGCCCTCCTCTCTGTCTGACCACTCTGGGCTTTCTGTCAGTGGAACTATACATTGTTTGTTTTTCTGTAAGTGGCCTGTTTCACATGACTTCCATCCATGTCCTAGCTTGTGCTGGAATTTACTCCCTTAAGACTGCATGATGCCTCATGTATGTAGATAAAATGTTTTTCGTTCCATTGAATGGACGCTTGAGTTGCTCCCATCTGTTAGTGTTGTAATACTGCTATGAATAGCAAGTATATGTTTGAATCCCTGTTTCATTTCTGAATTGCATGACAATTCTGTCAGTTTTTGAGAAACCATCATGTTTTTTCCCACAACAGCTGCACCATCTGACATTCTCATCAGCACTATAAACAGTGCATCTGGTTTTTCCACATTCTTTGATATCTTTTTTACTTCTAGATTGGGAGCGGGATGGGGGCAGGGGAGGGGACACGCAACGCAATTGTGTCCAGAGCCTCACATATGCTAGGCAAGTGCTGTACCACTAAAATACCCTTTCTTAAAATACGATTTTGAGACAGGGTCTTGCTAAGTTGCCCAGGCTAAACTCCAGCTTCTCACTGCCTGCCTCCACCTCCTGAGTACCTGGGATTACAGGCAGGCACCGGGATGCTTTATGTTGTTTGTTTTGCAGTGTTAGGGCTTGAATCCATGACTTGGGGCATGTAAGCACTCTGTCCCAGAGGAGTGGAATTGCAGGCATGTGCTACCACCATACCCAGTTGTGCACACTATTTTAAAATTTTGGGGGGCTTTCTTAAAAGAGAAATAAAGAGATGTCTTACAATTGTCTAGTAAAAACAAAGTCAGCAGCTTATTACCCTTTCAAGGTGTGTCACTGTGCAGTCTGTCTTGTGAAGAGTTGGTGCACTTTGAAGAGGTAAGGGACTGACTGGAGAGGCAGAGACCGTGCGAGACCACCACCCTCAGCTACGGGCAGCATGGCGTGGAATTTATTATGCCTGGTACAGACAGATGAGTGAAAAGGCTGCCTTTGGGGAACAAAGAGAAGCGGGCCCCTTTTATAGGGATTGAAAGAAGGTGAGGGACAGCAGGAGAGATATTAATAAACATCAGTGACCCAAATTCTCTGGCAGTCTTGTCCCTCTGTGGGCAGGGTCCTTGAGGCATGTAAGTTTTCAGGTGGCTCCAGGTGTCTGGGGGACCTGCAAAATTCATCATCCTATACTATCTCTTTTACAACATCTAGTGTTCCATTCTTGCTGATGACAGTCATGGTGCTGAGCTGAGTTTCCTGCTGAGAATGATGCCTCTGCTGGCAAGCAGGTTGGCAGCTGAATCAAGTCCAGTTGGAGCCTTAACAGAAAAGATGGGGGTGTGTCCCCTTAGCTCCTGGAGGAGGTGCAGGCAGCAGTGGTTGGTGGCAGTGAGGGTCATGTCTTCTCCTGGTCTTCCCTTGTGTGTGTGTCTATGTATATATCAGGATCCTGTATATTGTGATGCTGTGTTTGAGATGGGGTCTTGTGCTGACAGGCTGGGACTCAAAAGTTCCTCCTGCCTCTGCCTGCCGAGTCTAGGACCATAGGTGTCATCCACCCTGTGCTGTTTTTATGTGAGATTATTCTTTTTTTTTTTTTTTTGCTGAACCGGGGATTGAACTCAGGCCCTTGAGTTTGCCAGGGAAGCGCTTATTCCACTGAGCCATCTCCCCGGCCCCATATGTGAGATTATTCTTTACCCTGTACTTAACTAATGGTTGTCCTGGTCAAGGGGTTAATTAGAGTCATCAGAGTCTTTGCTGTGCCGGGGACTGAACCAGCACTGTGCTCAGAGAGCATGCTACCCTGTGGCCACATCTGCAACTGACTCCTAAGGGGCTCCTGCCATTTGGGTCTAGAATCATTTGACCTGAAGAATCTTTACTTTCAAGAAGTTAAGAATTGGGGCTGGTGAGATGGCTCAGTGGTCTAAAGCACCTACTTAGAACAAGCTAAGCTAAGCAAACCACAGGGACCGCGGTTCAATCCCCAGCACCACATGCCAGCCAGCCCCGCCCCCTGGTGGGCTGAGCTGGCCACACACAAAATAAACAAATAAATAAAATTTAAAAAAAAAAAGAAAACCATTAAAAAAAAAAAAAAGAAGTTAAGAATTAGCTTATTTTGTGTCTCTCCTAAACCCCTTTCCTTTATGATCTCCCCCTAAATGAAGCCTTACGTTATGGGCATACAGGTGTGAATAGTAAGTCCTTCTCTGATAGGCTCTTAATGAAGAGGTGTGACTTCCTAAAGGTTCTGATGGAGAACATTGCTGCCAAAACATGAGATGCTGGTGTCTTCCCTGCCCCAGTTTCAGTCTCAGGCTCTGCAACTTTGAGGTTTTGTTGTCATTATTTTGCAAAAGACTCAAGTCCATTAGTCCATTGGGACAGTGTGACTCTGTATAGATAACATTAAATATTGGAAATGTATGCATTTACCTTTCAGTTGTGATTTACCTACATCCAAATCAGGTTCTTTACATGCAAGAAAGAAAAGAGTTGCTAGCACCAAAACTAACCCAAAAGTAATTAGATTTTAAATGTATTCCATAAAACTTTATTTTTCTTTCCTTCCCAGGTTCACCTCCATTTCCCAATGTGAGCGATTTACATCATTAAGATGAGTTGAATATAGATTTCAATTACTGTTCTTCCTAAGTGATAAGGATGTAGACTTGTAAGCAGGACAAGACTAATCACCTTAGCCTTACACTGCGGGGCCCATCGGTAAGGCTTAGAGAGCTCTTCCACAAAGCCCTTGCTCAGAACTTTTGTTTCTGCCTGTCTTTCTGATCAAGACTCCTGGGTGCTGAAGCCTGCGCGGGTTGTAAGGAGCCTGCACGGGAACATATAGGAGTAGGTGTCTCATTTGGAGTCAACTACTGCTTGTTCATCTCTTGCTCCTCCTGCATTGATAATCAACCCTGGAAACCTTGAGGAAGGCCTCTACCTTAAGTCATTTCTGTCTAAATGGACTGAACCAGGTTTAGGAGAAGATCCTTTGAGAAGTGTTCAGGTTGGGGGGGGATAGCTCAATAGAGTAAGTGCTTGCCTGGCAAGCTCAAGGTCCTGAGTTCAATTCCCAGTACCGAAAGAAAGAAAGAAAGAAAGAAAGAAAGAAAGAAAGAAAGAAAGAAAGAAAGAAAGATTGTTCAGGTGGATATCTCCCATTGAAACCATCCTGTAAGCCAGGCGTAGTAGCGCATACCTGTAATCCCAGAATTTGGGAGGCCAAGGGCAAGAGGATCAAGTTCGAGACTAGCCTGGGCTACAAAGTAAGCTCAAGGCCAGTCTGAGCTGCCTAGTAAGACCCTGTCTCAAAAACACCAAAAAAAAAAAAAAAAAAAAAGCCAGCTTGTTACCTTAATAATTATTAATCTGCTTTTCACATTAGTTTATCTGACATTCTTACATAAGAATTAGGAAATTAGGGGCTGGTGAGATGGCTCATGGTCTAAAGCACCTACTTAGAACAAACTTAGCAAAGCACAGGGACCACGGTTCAATCCCCCAGCACCACATGCCAGCCCGCCCCGCCCCCTGGTGGGCTGAGCTGGGGACACACACACACACACACACATAAATAAATAAATAAATAAATAAATAAAATTTAAAAAAAAAAAAGAATTAGGAAATTACTTTTAACATAATCTCCCCTTTCTTGCCTACAGTGAGGAACACTGAATATTCAATGTGAATAAAGATAACCAGTTTTAAGAAATAAGTTTCTCTAGCCCTTTATGTCCCTGGTCTGGCAGGTGTGCAAACAGGAGTACTTATTCATTGCCAGTGAGCAGAGAATAAGTCTGGATTCAAAATGTTGTGATTTAGAGATCCTGATCTGATACAGCCAGCAGGCTGAGCATCTGCTGTCCCGTAGGCACCTTTAGGAGTGAGTTCTCTAGGCTAGGCTTCTAGTCAGAAGAAAATGAAGACATTGCCTTTGGTTGGTAAAGCAGCTGAGATTTTTAAATATCTTCTCAGTGAAAATGCTTTTTCTGTTAGTACTATAAGTCTTGGCTGCAGTGAGAAATGCAAAGCCCTTAGGGTGCCCCTCAGATTTGCTTGTGAACCAGGTAATTCTAACACATTAGATTCAGGGTTCATTTGTATAGCAAGGAGTTGGATCTGTTGAGCAGTGGTTCCTTTCTGAGCAAGTTAATTTGCAGCTCACCACTTGGAAAGGGCAGTGACCTATGTTTTAGAATAAATGGTATGTTGAGACAAAACAAGTCACCAAAACTGACTAATGGGGGAAAATTACTTGCAAGTCCAAATAACTTACTATACAAATGCCTTTTCAGTAAATTGCCTCAGATTTATAAAATTACAGTTTTCAGGAATACTTGTGTAGAGATTAGGCTTCATATCCCTGGCAAGATTGCCAAATTTTATCAGTTCAAGTGAATATCATTTTTGCGCAGTGAAAAAGAAATTGGAATTTATTAATTACTTTTTCTCTTTTTTTCTTGCCAGATTTGGAAATGGCAGTTGCCTATTGGAAATTAGTGCTATCTGGAAGGTTTAAATTTTTAGATCTTTGGAACACATTCCTGCTGGTAAGTATCTACTCCTTGTAGTATGTGCCAGTCAGAAGGGAAACCAGGGGCCGGGGAGATGGCTCAGTAGGATAAGCACTGGACTGGCAAACGCAAGGATCTGAGTTCAATCCCCGGTTCCGCAAAAAAAAAAAAAAAAAAAAAAAAGAAGGGAAACCAGCCTCAGAGCTGCCTGCGATTGGGTAAACCGAGACCCACACAGAGGTCCTTGGGTATTGGGTGCGGTGCTGCACGGCCTATCACCTAACCAGGGTGTGGCAGCTGCTGAGCTTTGGGTGCCCCTGGCAGCTGCTTGAAACTCACTTGGCCTGTAATTCCTGCAAGATGGGCTTCAAGCCCTTGCCGCCTTCCACTTGCCACCTCTTTGAGGACACTGTGCTAATACTGTCCATGTCGACCAAAAAATTTAAGGTGCTGAAAGAAAGTGCCAGGACCATGCTTACTACAGATTGACACAGGCTGCCAAGCTGTGGGTGCTTAACTTCTGTGTGTGTCTGCAGTTCAGTGTCACTGTGGAAGGCAGACAGGCCATTGGCAAAGACAGGCTGGAAGCTCAGCCATCTTGGTGGAAGTTAGGGGCCAGGCACAGCTGCAGGATGTTTAAAGTGACTTAGTGTCCTGAGTCAGAAGCAATCTTCTGGGGGTGAAAAGGACACTCAGAAGCCCCAAGTTGTCACAAAGATGAAAAGTGACCATCTATGCAGCACTGCCCACAGCCAAACAAGGAGCACTCTTGTCTGATCCTTTGTGTCACTGAGCTTCCTGTAAGCTCTGTGTTCATGGGCAGGTTGCTTCCCTTGGTGCCTGCTTCATCAAGTGGAGACAAGCTGTGTAGGGTGGCATTGTGATGTCCTGCAGACCTTCGGGAAGCTTCATGTCAGCTGTGCTGCTCTATATCAGGTGCCTGTCACTTCCCCTAAAGTGCCCAGAGGTTAATAGGTGTGCCTGAAACCCCTTATTCCCCTGGGGTCATGCCAAAGCTGCTGGCCTTCCCCAGGAGCTCATGCCTGGGTGCACAAACATGCACTGTGGGGACAGCAGAAAACTGGGGCGTCTGGTGTATGTCTGCAAGAGCGGGTGAAGAGGAGTAAGGAATCAGTGCAGGAGTGCACAGCTACAAAGCAGAGATAGTGCATGGAGCTAGATGAACCTGTCAGTCTGGAAGCTTCAAATGGTGCTGGGTAAGTGAAGAAAATACCATGGGCAGCTGCCTACATCATTTTGTAGCAGAATATTTTTAAAATGCAAAACAAGCTTTAGCTAGGTATGGTGACAAGCATCTGTAATCCCAGCACTTGGTATGCTAAAGCAGGAGGAGGCTCACCATGACTTTGAGGTCAACCTGAATTACCTAGGGAGACACTGCCTTTAAAAAAAAAAAAAAATACAAAACAGGGTTTTAAGCTGCTTCTGATTCTGCACCTATGGATGTACAAGGGCAGACCTGACGTGGCTGAAGCCAGCAGAAGGGAGAAGTGGCCACGAGGAGCAGCTGCAGCACCTCGCCTCTGGGGTAAAGTGTAATACATAGCTCCAAAATCACCTGTCTCAGGAGCTGCTTGAAATGTAGAAGAGGAGCCTTTGGGACCAGGAATGCAACTCAGCAGCACAGCACCTACCTAGCAAGTGGGAGGCCCCTTGGGGCCTGGAACTAACAAAAGAAAAACGCACATGTTAGCTGGAGATGGAGCCTAGTCACAGAGTGCTTGCCTAGGGTGCATGAGGCTTTGTGCTCAATTCCAAACACCCTCCCCAAGAAAGAAAATTGAGAAGTGCTGAGTGAAACAGAGTGTAGTTGTGATGAACGGGTCTCGTTTTCTTCTCCAGTAAGTTTGAGTGTCTGGGCCTGGCACTGTTGGAGTGCTTGCTGTGCTCCATTACTGGGTGAGGCCTTCACTACTGCCCTCGTTCCTCCTTGACGAAGGAGGCTTACTCCAAGGCAGGCCGCTTGGCCACTAGGGTGTCTGCGAGTAAGCAGTGAACCCTTAATCTGATGGATGGTTTTTCTCTTGAACATTAGGAGCATCACAAAAGATCAATTCCAAGGGACACTTGGAACCTTCTGCTCGATTTTGGAAATATGATAGACGATGACATGTCTAACTACGATGAAGAAGGTACTGGAGCCTGAGGCCTTCCCAGAGAAATGGCTCTTCCTGTTCCCTCCCATGAGGGGGACACAGGATGCCCGCTGGCATGTTTGCTCTTGCAGATCTCGTGAGACATGTGCTGTTTAAGCTGACAGACAGGTGCCAGCTTCTGCTTATTGCCCTGCATGTGGTTCCACGCTGCTACCCTCAGTGCCTCGGAGCCGCGTCCAGGTCCGCGCAGCAGTGTCCCCACTAGGACTTCCTGAGGCAGCCTCTGCACACCCCTCATCCGCGGCCTTCCCCTTTCACTTGGCACCAGCTCCGTTCTGTTCCTCACAAGCCCAGCTTCTCTGTGTCCTCTGCACTTGGCAGAGTATCTGTGTACCACCTACCGATGCTTGTGAATGAGCCTGTTAGTGAGGCCAGCCTTGCCTCCAGGAGCATGAGCTACAGCTAGTCAAGTGACAGCCCAGGCCTGAGGCAGGCTGTGTTGTGTGGCCAGCAGCTGCAGGGGCTCCGCTGTGGGAGACTAGGCAGGAAGGCAGCGCTTCTGGTGGAGGGATGCCCCGTGACTCCAGAGAAGTGGCTCTGTGTTCCCAGCCTAGAGGGAGTGGGCCCATTTCTCTACACCCAGGATGGTGCTTCCTGACTGCCTGGAGCTGGTGGCAGACTTGCTGGCCATGATATGCCTGTCGTGAGTGCGCATGTTACCCCACCAGCTGTGCCCACCTGCCACTCACTGACCCTGGCTGCCTGGAGAAGAGCATTAGGGGAAACAAAATATAGAAAGTGTCCGTAGCACTGGCCAAGCTGGCGCGTCATCGGTGGCCCTTGCCAGTATGAGCGCGGCCCTGGGCTCATGCTCAGGCCCTGACAGAGAACAGGAAGTTGCTGCGGCACTGATTTTAAAGATCTTCTGTTTGTTTCCCCTTTAGGAGCCTGGCCTGTTCTCATAGATGACTTTGTGGAGTATGCACGGCCTGTAATCTCAGGCGGAAAACGCCGCCCCTTCTAGGAGGAACACAGCGGAGGTCCTGCAGAGACAGGGGCCAGTTGCTGTGTGTATCCCTCCTTAGCAACCTTCCTCACCAGCCACGAGACAGGAGCCTGCACTCTGCTTCAGGGCTCCAGTGGCTGCTCTGCCACTCCAGGAGAAGCTCCTTGTAGGGCAGCTGCTTTAGGAAGTTGCCTGTGACCTGAATTCATACAGTAACCACTGCTGTTTGCAGGACTGCAGAGCCTGCTGTTCACCTCATGACTTAGGCGATCACCAGCAGTTACAAACTGCTGAGCTGGAATTGCACGTAAAGAGCAGTGTGTGCGTCTTGGGCCGATGGTACACTTCTGTATAAGTCAGAGCTGTTCAAAATGTGCCCTAGCTGGGTGTGGTGGCGCACACCTGTAATCCCAGCACTTGGGAGGCTGAGGCAGGAGGATCGCTGCGAGTTTGAGGCCAGCCTGGGCTACCTAGTGAGTTTAAATCTAGCCTGAACTACATAGCGAGACCCTGTCTCAGAAAGACCAAAAGAAAAATGTGCCCTACTGGCAGTGACCTTGCTAGAATCTGATGTTTTCTAATCTTGGTGCCAGAAATTCAAGATTTATATTTTTGAATTATTTGATATTTAGATTTACCAGATCTATTTTTATTTTCATTTTCTCTAGATGTTTATTTGAAAACCATTTTGCACTTTGGAGCTGCTGTTAGTTTGCACAGCAGGTGACACGCTGGGTGTGATTCCAGCAGTTTTATTTTAAGCTGTTTACAGGCCAGTAAGCCTATTTTACTTCTAATAATGTTACTTGAACTTCCTGAGAAGTTGATATTTTTAATATGTTATTATATTTAAAAAGACATTTTTCCATGAAAAATATTTCTTTTTGAACAATGAATTACAGATTTAAAAATCAAGTACACTGGCTCCTTTCACCTCTGTGATACCCTCAGCCCCCAGAGGCAGTCCTGCAGGCAAGCAGGAGCAGCACGCTGCATGCAGAGCAGTGCCCCCCGCCTGCTCAGGCGACCTCGCTGTCCACTGTCCGGCTCGCTGTCCACTGTCCGGCTGGTCAAGCTCTGCTCGGGCACAGGCATGGAGGACCCAGTCCTCCCAGTTCTCCTGGTATCGCACTTGGAACAGCACTGTACCGACCCTGCCTCATGTTTGCCAAGACTTCACAAGTGTGCCTTGCCACCCAGCCGGGAGGCCGTGGAGCACAGGTGGGGCTTGCTCCAGGATGGGTGTCCCTTACCTGGACGCAGCTCTTCACAGCCCAGGGCTAGTGTGTCCTGCCACAGGGTGAGCAGTCAGTGCTTCTGAATGGTGCAAGCCTCCTGAGGCCCACAGGGGCACAGGGCTGGGGAACTGTCTCCCCTGCAGCCAGTGAGTGTGGGGCTGTGGGGACCTTCCTCGGGTCTGGCCAAGTCTATAAAAAGGGAAAGCTGGGGGTCTCCTCCTTCAAAACCCTGACTCAGTATTTATTTCCCATAATAAAAACCTACGAAACATGGAAGCATCCTGGGCTTTGCAGCTTCTTTGCCTGTGATCATTCTGTTCAGAGAAGTTTATAGATGTCAAAAAACTAAATTATGGGGATCTGAAGTGCTTTTTAAGATTTAAAGTTCTGTGGGGCTGTTAATAGACACCAAGTTATGAATTGGAAAATGGCTGCTCAAGAAACTGTTTTCCTGTGTAGAGTTGTGCATGCTGTGAAAATAGTAAGAATTCAGGAACACCAGAATAAACTATTTTCTGTGGTGGTGTGCTGTCCTCTGTTCTCAGTCGCACAGGTGTTGTCCTGGGCTTCTTTGTGGCAAGAGAAAGCAAGCCCCTTGCCCACATGTCTGATCTGCCACTGGTCAGATGGTCTTGGCCCTGGTTACAGCTTTGGTGGCCATCGCAGTGCCTGCTGAGCGTGGTGGTTCCCAGTGAGGGGGAGTCACGTAGCGGCGCGATGCACTGTCCAGCTGAGGCACCCTGAGCGTCACCCACCACCATCGCCTGCTCCTTCCTTGAGGGCCTGCCAAGGTCTGGGGTAGGTGTCACTGTCTTCAGCAATTTCAGTACCTGTTGTGCTAGGCTGTCCCAGTACAGTTCAGGTTTCATAGGGCAAGAGTAAGTTTTCTTGTGGCCTTGTTGCGATAGCCACTGTTCTGAGTAGTGTGGGGGGCTGTAAGTACTGAGTGGATAGATGAACAAGCTAACCCCGTCTCTTAGTTCGAGGTAGGCTGTAGGGTGGGAGCTGTTCCCAGGCACCCTTGAGCAAGCTTCCTGCTGTCTCCTGGCTGGCTGTTCTGCTGGCTGCTTGTCCGTCCGCCTTGACGCAGCCTGCATACCTCCTCTCCCTGAGGGAGTTGTGGTGTCTTGGCTGGACCTCAGCTAGTGCTGGTAGCAGACTGTCAGTAAGGCCCTCTCACTGTGGTGTGGCGCACAGATTCTCATCAGGTGTTCCCTGAGGCTGGGTTCCAGGGCAGCGGAAGAGGAAAGCCGCCGCCTGGTGCCTGGCTGGCCTCGTTTCAGTTTGCAATCTGCCTCAGCCCAGCCTTGTACTTGTGGAGGTCGTAGTTCTAACTCTTGGAGCAGGCAGGGCGTTCTCTCTCATGAGCTCTGCGTCCTGTGGTTGTGCAATTGCTGCTGTGCTTCTCTGCACAAGGTCCAGGGCTGGGGAGATGGCTCAGTGGAATGAGAGCTTCCCTGGCAAGTGCTAGGGCCTGAGTTCAATCCTCGGTCCTGGAAAAAAATACAAACCCAAGGTCCAGTGCAGAGCAGCAGAGGGGGAAGTGTCAGAAACCTTCGTGAGGAGCGGAGAGCACCTTCTCTTCACGCTGCACCTTTAAGGCTGTCACACATTCAGAAGACAGATTTCCTAAAGAAACTGACACAAAATGGCAAATACAGGATTTCTGGAAAATTTTACTACATAGCAAAGTAGTATGGTGCATTTCTTTGAAACTCTAGAAGAAGCAAAGGAGTGACAGCAGCAAGGTGTCCCAGGACTGATAGAGCAGACAGGCAGAGGTCGCCTCCGGGTAGACGACGAGCCTGTGAGCTGCTCAGGTTTCCACCTGTGGCGCTCAGCCCCGCCCATGGGTGCCCTGCAGAGGCCCCTGGGCCTCAGCCCCTGAAGCAGTGAGGTGACGGTGACAGGATCCAGTGGAGCTGGCACCCAGCAGCTGCCCACGTGGTGGGTGGGGTCAGAGCCTCTTCTCATTGGTGCCACCTCAGAGACAGGACGGGAGCGCCTGGCCACTTGGAGAACGCTGGACAGTGATACGATGACCAGTATAAATGTCAGCAGGGAGGCTGAGGGCAGGGAGGGGAGGACACCGCGCTGCGGGCCAGAGGAGGCGCCTCCTGAGATGGAGAAGTTCAAAGCGGCCATGCTGCTGGCAAGTGTTGGCGACGTGCTTGGCTACGGGAGCGTCTGCAGGGAGAACAGTGCTTCAGGCTCCATCCAGGAGCAGCTCCAGAAGGTTGGGGGGCTGGACCACCTCGTGCTGTCTCCAGGAAAGTGGCCAGTGAGTGACAACACCGTCATGCACATGGCGACCGCCGAGGCCCTTACCACAGGTTGGGCTCCCTGTTGCTTTGCCAGCTGTGCTTAGGGTGGGGTGCTTGGCTGCTCCAGCTCACAGTGAGCCCGTGCAGCTTGGAAGCTCCATCCGTGAGCTGTGTGTTACCTGATGCCACTGCCGAAAGTGGCAACTTAATACTCCCAGTGTCCCTCAGCAGATCAGCCAGGCAGCAGGTCAGTTACTGCTGCAGTGGTGCTTTGAGGGGCGGTGTTACCATCTGTAGATAATAAGATTCAACTTACAAGCTGTGGCTAGCACTTGTGGAGAGTGAGCCAAGCCTGCGCTGTGGCTCACCAGCTGTGGAGCAGCTTCTTAGCTGTTTAGAGGGGACTGGCCATGTGGGGCTGAGCTACTAGCCCTGAGTTCATTGTGGAAGAACACAAATGTGGGCTTGAACCCATTAGGATGATTCTGTTTGGACCTTGTGTCACATTCCAGCAAACTGCTCACAGAGTGCAGCATGCAATGGGCTGCTGCCGCAGGCAGGAAAAGTTACCATTAAGGCAGGGGTAGAGAGCAGTTCAGCATTCACTGAGGCGCTGTGAGGGAGGCCGAGAGGGCCAGTGCAAAGTTTATATTTGACTTTGACATGAGGAAGGGTCTGGAAATAGGAGCATGGCATTAGGTCACAGCTGTCTCTGTCTCGGGTGTGAGTACAGCAGGCATTGTTAGAAGACTGTCTTGTTCCAAAGAGTCCAGTGCCATTGGTATTGTCAGAAACAGTACTTCTGGGTAAAATTAAAAATAAAGATTGCCTAGTGTCTGTGGTCAGAGCTCAAAATAAGTGTAGGTACAAGGGACTTCAGACGAGGTATTGGGATGGGGAGAAATGGCATCTCTAAGACATAACCAGCTGCTCCCTACAACCATCTGGCAATGTCTACTTTTTGCACGTAGCTTACAAGGATGAAAGTTAAAAGTTCTGCTATAGATTCATCACTCAGCTGCAATGGGGCCTTTAAAGAAACAATGATAAAATAATCATGATTCCCCACAACATACATCAAAATACCTGCCAAAGTGATTGAGTTTGGACACTGTACACCGATGTGTTTTAAGAAAGTGCTGCAAGGTCAGATGTGTGAATAATTTCTTAACCTTCTGTAAGGAGAAGATTGGTCTTGGGATCAATAAGCATTCACATGAGTTTCAAAGAGACAGTTGGCTCGTGAACATGTCTCAGTTTTCCTGCGCATCATGCGCCCTGCAGAATTAAGACCTGACGGCAGCCGTGAAGTCAGGGGGGTTTCACCTACATCCACTTTGCCATTCCATTTGTCTGCATGAATAGGCTCAATTTAGCTCTGCGGTCGTTGTGTAGGAATGCTCCCCACTAGTCCCTAAATAACTGTGGAGAGCCCTGAAACATGTCCATAAGATAAAGTGTCACAGCTTGTTAAAGTGATGAAGCACACACTTGCGAAATCCAAATATTTCCTGCTTCTGTAGTCATTGTGTAGGAATGCTCTTGACCTGTCCCAAAATAACTAGCGGGAGTGCCGAAGCACCTCAATGAGATAAGGTGTCATGGCTGCTGAGGTAGTGAAGCCCCTGGTATTTTCATGCAGGCTTTTGCACCTCTGTGGGCAACAGTATTAAAGCAGTATCCAGAACTCAAAGGTGCGCCCACCTCCCAGCTAAGCACTGCTCACAGGCATGTCTTTGGAAACAAGGCTGCTTCTCATTCATTCGCTATACCATTCGCTTGCTCTCGGAGCCTGTTTCTGCCTGGCGTCTTGTGCAAACACCCACCACAGACTGCACAAAGATCCTTCATGTGCCCGTCTGTGCTGGTTGGAGTGGTTAGGCAGCCATTCTGGGTCTGGCCATGTGGTCAGCCTGGGAAGCGCTGGCATAGGTGGGGCTGGCTGGTACAGAGACTGGGTCAGCAAGACACTCAAGTGGGGAGCACCTCACAGCTTTGTTTTCAGGGAGGAAGCAGGCTGGTGATGGTGACAATGGCCAGGATGAAGGTGGTGGTCAGAGTGGGGCCCGGCACTGGCCTCTCAGTAGTGAGTCACCAGAAAATAGTGTCAGGCACGCCCCTTCATTGATGGCTTCAGAAACTAAACCAAGCCTATGGTTTCCAACTCTAAATTTCAAAGTGAAATTCCATCTAAACTTAGTTTTCACACAGCTCAATTTTTTTCTTTTTTTTTTTTTATTATTTATGTATTACATTTATTTATTGTGTGTGTGTGTGGCCAGCTCAGCCCACCCGGGGGCGGGGCGGGGCTGGCTGGCATGTGGTGCTGGGGGATTGAACCGAGGTCCCTATGCTTTTGCTTAGCTTAGCTTGTTCTGAGTAGGTGCTTTAGACCACTGAGCCATCTCTCCAGCCCAATTTTTTTCTTAAAATGATAAATTGTAGCACATTACGGGGGTCTTGGACCCGTGATAATGACAATTAGGCAAACTGTGCAGGGCTGCAGGTGCCAGCCTGTCCTGTCTGCATTCTGGTGTTATCTTGGGGAGGGGCCCTAGAGAATGGGGAGCATCGAGAATCAGGACAGTGCTGTCCCTCCCAGGACAGTGTGAGGGAAAAGTGCTGGGCGGAGCAGGACAGATTCCTGCGGCCCCCTAGCTTCAAGGTAGCATGATGTGAAAGTCTCACCTTACGTGCGTGGCATGTGGCAGCTTAGGGAAGGCCATATAAGGGTGCAGTAATGGTCCCTTCCTTGTTCCTCAGTGTCCTTGGTCTTCTTGTGTATTGGAGCCTAGCATGTTCCTGACCACCTGCCCATTCGATTTTCATCACTAGCTCAGAGCAGAGAGGAAAATGTGGAGCCCTTTGACTCACGCCAGGGAAGCTGCACCAGGTGTTTGTCTTTTCTGTCAAGACTGTAGCTAACAGGGTGCTTCCCCTAGGCCAGCTGTGGGGAAGAAGGTTGTGAGGTAGAGTAGCTACCACACAGAGAAGCCCCAGGAATCTGCCCCTGGAGAATATGCTTCTAGTCGGATTTTTTTTTTTTTTTTTTTTACTAGGAATTGAACTCAGGACCTTGAGCTTGCCAGGCAGGCACTTGTGCCACTGAACTATACACCTGACTCCTCTAGTCAGATTATAACCTGAAAAGTCAAGGCTCCTTGATGCCACTGTATTTTGGGCTTTGTTTGTCTATTGCTTTAAAAAGTTCAAGGTACATACTCGGGTTTCCTGGTATCTGGTTTAAGGACTTGGTAGGCAAGTGGGCAAGCCAAACGGAGGGAAGTAGGCCTTTTATAAGCTGGCCATGGATGAGGAGAGCTGCATAGGGTGGGCAGGCAGGCAGCAGGCAAAGTCCAAACCCAAGCTCCAGGCCCGACTCCTGTACACATAAGATGTGGCCCTGTTGCCCTGGGGCACATCCTTCATCCCCTACCACCTGCCCTTAGCACCCTTCTCCTGCCTCCCAGGATTGGTGAGATCAGGGGGACTGTGGAGCCACACACAAGGCTCTGCCCATTGGGCCAGGCTGATCTTCCTCTGGACTCCCAGCTGTGCTGTCCTGCGGATACTGTCTGTGCTGTCCCTCTCAGAGGGCTATCCGCTATCTCTGGAACTCTGGCTCTGGTTCTCTGAGCCAGGCTTTCAGTCTATACCTTTTCCTTCCCTCCTCATCACCTTCTCCTCTCCCACCCCCACCCCCAAGGCAGGGCATCACAAAGAAACAAGGGTAGAGGCCACCTCCCATGAGCGCACTGGCCTCCCTGAGTGGCACTTTGGCTGGGAGTGATGTCATGCCACTAGCTGTTACAAGGACTGTGCACAGCACCCCCTAGACCTCTACAGCCCCAGATTCCCTCCTATACAGCTATTCTGAGAGTGGTCAGGCCTGTGGGCTCCAGTGTCAGCCACGTGTGCTGTCCACCCTGCTGTGGACCAATGTCCCAGCCGGAGTTCTTACTGTAGGAAGACATCACCTCCCTGAGCCTTTTCTGAGAAAACATGAGAAATTAGGACCCAATCTTGGCCTTCATAGTTGGCCTCCCTCAACACCGCAGTTCAGGGACAATGTGGGCCACAGGCAGCTACCGCTGTGGGCTGTCTCCTTGTCCCCTACACCCATGATCCTGGGTGTATAGTACTGTACTTGTCCCCAGACTTTTGCCTCGTGTGGGTCCAGGAAACAACTTGACAGAGCGGCACTGCAGAGCCTCCGGCTTCGCTGAAGCCAACAGAGTTGCAAGCTGGGGACAGACAAGGCCTGACCTCGTCCCAGCCAAGCCAGGTCAGCTGGGGCTCACACAGTGGCCCTGACAGGCACAGAGGCATCAGTCCCAGACTGTCTTGTGGAACAGGACAGGAATGCAGCCCTTTTGTGTCTGGCATCCAGTGAAGTCGGAAGTGGGTTGTCAGCCAGGGCTGTGTCTCTGAGTGGCCTCTGTCTCCACTGCCCTGGAGGCACAGATGGTCTGTGCCACAGAGCAGGGCTGCTGTCCACACTGGTGTCTGTCCCCTCTTTCTCCTCCCCAGACTACTGGTGCCTGGATGACCTGTACCGTGAGATGGTGAGGTGCTACGTGGAGATCATTGAGAAACTTCCAGAGCACCGTCCTGACCCAGCCACTGTGGAGGGCTGCTCACAGCTGAAGCCACATAACTACCTGCTGGCCTGGCACACACCCTTCAGTGAAAAGGGTCAGGAGCTTTTCTCATCCCAAGCTGGGCACCTGCCGTGTGGTAACCTCCTTCCCCTGGGGCTTTGTCCTCCATTCCTGGTCCACTTTCAGGAATGGCTTCCACACAGCTATTCTGGGGGTGCATGGAAGCAGCCAGACCCATTCTATGGCTCCTTGGGGTAAGTAGGGCCGGCAGGTATAGCCAGGGCTGTCAGTGCCCCTGGGGACAGCAGGTGCTCACAGGAGGGCCAGACCCTCGGGTGGGACGGGCTGCAGTACTGCCAGCCAGGTGGGAAGAGGGCAAGTCCTGGGTGAGTAGGAGGCAGCAGGGCAGGTGTGGACTGCCCACCAGCCTGAAGGCCTGTGGTCGCCAGAAGCACTCAAGCTGCCTGGGAGTCGGTGCAAGGGACAGCCTCCCGAGAAAAGCCACTGGCACTGTCAGTTAGGATGGTGGACTGGAAGCCCTCTGTTCCCCTCAGCTGTCCCCCAGGAGACTCAGGACCCATGAAGGAGGATGCTCAGAAGCGATAAGCAGAGGCAAGTGTCCAAGGACGCACTTGCTTCATGTGTGCCAGCAGTTCCCGGGTGGTCCTCACAGCCCCAGAAGGAGAGGGAGGCCGATCGTGCCGCAGCGCACAGTGCAACCCTCTGCCACTACAGAGAGGGGCGAGGGGTCTACGTGCTGAGACGCAGATGGCCCTCTGTACAGACTGGGAAAGAAAGCAGAGCCAACCAGGTGCCTGGCTCCACCCCACTATGTTCAGAGAGGATGCACGCGGAGCATTTACAGTAAACCCAGCCAAGTCAAGTAGCATCAAGTGGAAAAGGTCTGAAGAGTCCAGGTAATCGCCCATGGGCTGGACCAAGAAACCAATCCCTCCCTGTAGATAGACAGTGGAAAGATGGGAAGGGTGTACAATTCCATGCCACCCAGGAGAATCACAGGCCGGGGACAGCCCAGGTGTGACGCGTACCCAGCAGGCAGAGGCCCTAGCTCCACTCCCAAGCAACACCAGCAAGCCAGCAGATAAGCACAAGCCAGAGTAACTGAAGCAAAGAATATTCCCGGGAATAGAGGGAAGCATCCCTGTGACTCAGGGTGGGCCGTCATGCCGTCTGCTGGGGCATATAACACGCCGACATGTCCACATACCTTCGAAATACATGATGCAAGCTTATGGTGCTACAGAGGAGCAGGCAAATCCATAGGCAGAGGTTTCAACATTAGCACTTCCGGAAGTGCTTCCCTGGCAAACTCAAGGACCTGAGTTCAATCCCCAGTTCCACCAAAATAAATAAATAAATAAATAAATAAATAAATAAATAAAATAACACTTTCACTTTAAGAAACTAGATATTCAAGAGCAAATTAAACTCAAAAGAAGTAGGTGAGATAATGGAGACCAACAGCAAAAGGGAAAAACAGAAAAAGAGGATGGGGTTACCACTGGCAGACATGAAGGTAAGGCCACTGCAGCCTACAAAACTGAGAGGAAAAGGGGGATGCTATCACCAGTTACATGCAAGTAAGCCCAACAGCATGGATGGAGTGGACACAACACCAGAGCTCCCTTGTGAAGATGCAGGAGGCCCAAAGTGCTGCGTCCTCCAAAGAACCCCAGAGAAGATACCTGGAGACCCTTCCAAACTCGCAGAAGAGACCACAGCTCCTCCAGAGCGCGGGGGCATATTCTGAGCCTGTTTTAGCTTCTGACATGGGGTGGAGCCCCATGTGCTTAACTTCTCTTCTGTGCCTCAGCTTCCTGCCTCAGAGACTCCAGGGAGGATGGAGGGTGGCTGGGGAGAATCGGGCTCATCCAGTCAGACCTCAGGCCACCCAGCCACAGTGGCCAAGAGGTTCAGCTACGTCACCAGAGATGATGCAGATCAGCAGCCACAGAAACTGCTCAGCTGCAGTGAGCATTAGGAAAGTGAAGGTGAACTGCAGCAAGGAGCCACCCCATCCCTGTCAGAGCGGCTGACAGAAAAGGATGGCTGGCTAAGCTGTGAGACATGGAGCAGTTGATGAGGGGGCAAAAGGTGGCCCAGGCACTTTGGGGACAAGGGAAGTACCTCAAAGAGTTATACACACGTCACCCTACAGCCTAGGCACTCCTGAGCAAGTGTCCACCTGTGAGCCAACTGGAACCCAGTGAAGCTGACTCTAGAAAGAAAAGTCCAATCTGGCTGAGAGTAAGCAGTGGGCACATGCCCACTTTTCTGTCTTCCCGAGGAGGAGCCCATTTTGTATCTGTCCCAGCCCACAAAATCTGGTTTTAGTAGCTACACAGCCTTTGACATGGGTGGAACCTGATCTATTTAATGTCTTCCATGTGATAGTTGGCCAGTGTCCTCATCTAAATGAACTTCTGATGGATGTGTTGTTACTTACATTTTTGTGCCTTCGAAGTTACTTGGGAATGCTGATTGCCAGGGGTGGGGCTTTGGAATGCAGTCTGAATCTGGGTGCTCTCCCACATAGGCTCGGGGTTCGGAGCAGCCACCAAAGCCATGTGCATCGGCATGCGGTACTGGAAGCCAGAACGGCTGGAGACCCTGGTGGAGGTCAGCATTGAGTGCGGCCGGATGACCCACAACCACCCCACAGGTGCGCTGGCACTGCTGTCTTTTCCAGCCTATGGTGTCAGGCCAGCCCAGAACAAAATGGGGTCATTTCTCAGTCTTCAGCTTTGCCTCAGGCCCACTGTCCATGAGGCGTTAAGCAGGTGACACTGAAGAAAGTACAAGGACAAGATTCACGTGGGTTCTGATACCCTCCCTGTCAGAGCAAAGGGAGGAGAAGCACAGGTCGCAGCCCTGACTGGACTGCAGGCTGAGTGGGGCCAGGTGCAGCCCTCCACCTTGTGGTTCTGGGAGGTAGGCAGAACCCAGCCAAGCCTCGGTCTCCACACCTGTCCCAGTGTCAGTGGTAATGGCAGTCATACCCCCCAGGGAGCTGAGGTGGGGACATAGTCTCCTGCATGATTCAAGGGGCGAGGCTGGTGCTGTGGGATTACTCCACCACCATGCGTCACTCAGAGGGACATGTCCTCATGAAGAACAGGTTGCAGCTGCCCAGCCCAGAATGTGACCCTGGGTATTGACCCAGGAGGTATGAGGAGGTTCCAAGTTGCTCCCTCCTACCTCCAGCCTGCTATCGCAGAAACCTCTAAGGTCACCTTTCCAGGGATGGTGCGGCCAAAGCTACTCCCCTGTCCCTCCAGCTAGTGCCCCAAGCGCGGGTGAGAGTAGCCCTGACTGCACAGCATGTATGTACTACTCTCACCTAAGAGTGCCAGGCCGCGTCCCCCCACCCTAAGCTTCTACATCGGCCATGGGCCAGGTCTGGGTGGCTGGAAAGCAGCTTGAGTGGGGCACCTGCAGACCGAGGGGCTCAGTCACTCAGCCAAACTGAAATCAGACCTCCAGGCCCTGAAGCGCTCGGCTAACACAGCATCAGGCCACAGGCGTCTGTCTTCTGAACCCAAGCTTCCAAAGCTTTGCTCACCAGTGTGTCTCAGCTCAGACTTGAAAACTCCTTCACCCACTTGCTTGAGCAAGACCCACCTATGCTGGGCCAGGCCTGAGGGTGTTCAGACATAGTCTGTGCAGACACACTTGGAAAAGCCCCCTCTCTGCTCCCCTTTCCAGTGGGAGCCACCTTAGCAGAAGGCATCACAATGTCTGTGACTTTGAGTATCTGTGTCCCTGAATGCTAGCCAGGTCCAGGAGGAGGCTAGGGACACAGTGCACAGGTGAACACCGCTGGGGTGCTCAGCTGTCCTGTGGGGTCATCCTGCCCCAGGGGTGAGGGAGAGGAGAGCCATGTGGGCAGCCATTCTCCATGAAACAGCTGTGCCAAGTGGCTGCCCAGTTCTTACCTGGCAGGGTCCAATGCAGAGCCGACACGGCCCTGAATGGACCAAGGGTGCAAGGCTGGGTCATGCACGGTGCATGCTGCGCATGAGGCAGGTGACAGAGCCGTCTCTGCCCTGTGCTCCAGGCTTCCTCGGGTCCCTGTGCACAGCCCTGTTTGCATCCTACGCGGTGCAAGGAAAACCGCTGGTGCAGTGGGGGAGAGACATGCTGAAGGCCATTCCGTTGGCCGAGGAGTACTGCAAGAGGACCATCCGGCACCTGGCAGGTGAGCAGAGCTGGGCCCAGGCACGGGCGCTGGGCCTTCCTCACGGCAAGAGGAAGCACTGGTATATGTGGGATCAGAGCAGCACTGGTGTATGTGGAATCAGAGCTCCTCCAGGCTCTGCCTCTGACTGCAGCAGTGAGGAGGAGCTGCTTCCTGCCTGAGTTCCCACACTGGCCGCTGTTGTCAGGGCAAGAGGGGACAGGAGGAGGCACGTCCTCCAGGGAGGGGGGACCACCTGCACCCTATACTGCTCTCCTTGCCTCTGCCCAGCCTGGGGGGTTGTGTTCCTGCCACACGCCAGAGATCCATGTCCACAATGGGCTTCTGCTCCCCACTTACCCAAAGCCTGCCACCCCGACACCAGTAACGTGCTAAGCAGCTTGTCAAGCAGAGGTACCAGGAGTCCGACCCTAAGATTTGGGGGAGTGGATGTCATGAGGCCCTGCTGAGGAAGCCATGGGGCAGCTAGATGTAGGGCCACTGGTCGGCCGGGATTCTGGGGTGCTCTCCGGGCTGATACTTCTGGCAGGTCCTTTTACCCCCAGGAAGGGCCCTCATCTCCAGGAGGGGAGGAGCCTCCAGGAACAGATTTAGGAGGTCACACTTGCATTGACATGTACCTGGTCACAGTCCTGGAGGATGCTGGGCCTATGGTAGCCACCAGCCTCTCTCAGGACTGACCCTCCCCTGAGCTTGGCCATCATGAGCCCTACTGCAGGACCCAGCCACAGTGCAAGGCTTTACGTCCTTTGCCTGGTTAATGCATCCCAGGTGGCACAGATGTCCCACCAGTGTGGTAGGGTGCAATGAAGTCCTGACCTTGCAGTAGGGCAGGTCTGGGTCAGTGAGGGCCCTGCAGGGGGAAATGAGTGCCCTACTCAGAATGTTCTGTAGGACAGTCCAGAGTGGACCCCCCTGGCTGGCTGACCTGGGGACCATACCTTGCTATGGGGGACTGAAATGTATGCCAGCCAGGGATGGCTCTGAAGGTCACACCAGGGATGGTCTGCTGGTGTCAGATTTATTACTGGACTCCTGAGTCCTCCGACAGGGACACCCAGCCCAGCCCTCCCAGCCAGCACAAGGCAGTATGATCTGCCACCCCTGGAGCCCCTGGGCCATTCCTGGTCCCCAGGACAGAAGGACCAGAGTCCCTCTGCTGGCCTGGGCTTTGCACAGCTATTGACAGAGCCATCTGGCCACAGCCTGGCCCTAGGGTGCTGTGAGCCCACACTGCCCAGGTCCTGGGTCCAGGCATGACTCCTGTGGGTCTCATGGTTGAGGTGTGCAAGTCCAGTGCTGCCCGAGAGCCCTCGGGCCCCTCCCACACTGTCCCCAGTTCTGACTTGGTCTGCAGGCATGTCCGTTATGCCTGGATCCCTCAAGGTCAGGGCAGCCAGGCCTAGACTGAGGCTTGGGAGCTCAGAAGGTGCCACACGGTGTGTCCTCCTTGCCAACAGAGCCACCAAGGGTTGCCATGTGTTTCCGGGGCTTGAGCAGAAGCTATTAATTAAGAGCATGGGCTTCCTGTCCCTGGTGCAGAGACATCATATTAAATTAGTGAAAATAATGCTCGGGCTTTCTCCAAGAAAGCACTAGAGCAGTGCAGCCCTGTTTGGCTCCAGGCCGGATCACGTCATCTCCACCTTCTCCCTGCAGCCCAGGGTGGCCACCCTAGAGGTATGCCCTGGGCACACCCCTCCACGCTTGCCTAGGCACCCACGACATGCCCTCAGCCCCTCATCTGTGCTTGCGTCTAGAGTACCAGGAGCACTGGTTTTACTTCGAAGCTAAGTGGCAGTTCTATCTGGAGGAGAGAAAAATCAGTGATGACACAGAAAATAAAGCCCACTTTCCTGACAACTATGGCAATGCAGAGGAGAGGGACAAGGTGAGTCATGCCCACAGTCAGTGGCAAAGTGGGTAGAGAACAGACAGGTGGATGCGGGCATGGATGGCTGGAGGGATGGGTGGTGCTGCTGTTCAGGTCCTGGGTGCTCCTGTGGAGAGCCAGCATCCCAGGGTGAGGGGAGGGATGGAGAGGTGGGCACCCATAAAAATGGACAGGTGGATGGATGGGGCCTGGATGGATGGATGGACAGATAGGTAGACAGCAGCTGCAGAGGGACCCCAAATTTGGACTGCCTGCACCAATGTGTGCTGCTTGAGACAGCAGTCTGACCTGGGCTCTCTCCAGATTTACAAGAAGTGGAGCTCAGAAGGCCGAGGGGGACGACGGGGCCACGATGCACCCATGATTGCCTATGATGCTCTCCTCGCAGCAGGGAACAGCTGGACCGAGCTTTGCCACCGGGCCATGTTCCACAGAGGTGAGGTGTCCTCCACCCTGGAGCGCCTTGGATAGGCAGGGGCAGCGCCAGCCCAGCTCCCACTGCAAGGCTCTCACCATGGTGCCTCCCGTGGGTGCCCAGCTACCTTTCTGCCTTGGGATCTGCAAATCCCACCAGGCACTATTTGGTGACAGGGCTCTTGTCACTTGGTGCTGCCAGTTCCAGAGCAGCTGCTTCCCTTGAAGGTGCTTCCCTTGAAGGTCCAGCCTCTCACACGCAGCAGTCCTGAGTGGGGCAGCTTAGCTTCCAAGCCGGTTTTCTCCCGGTAGTGCCCCCCACAGGGAGCTGATGTAGAGTGGGGACAAGCAGGCAGGGTAGGGTAAGCCCTCGGTGCTGGTATCTGGGCTCACAGTTTCTCCTGCAGAGGGCAGCATCCCTGGGTGGGGAGCAGCAAGTGGGAGGTCCAGAGCAGAGGGTAGGTAGAGGGAGCAAGCCAGGGCTGAGGCAAGGAGGAGGAGGAGGAGGAGGAATGCTGGCTTGGGACCAGGTGGCCTGGGGGACTGCGGCAGCTGCAGGCACAGGACCAGGAGGGAGCCAGCGAGCTGCAGGCCTGGACCCTGCTGGGGTGCCAGAGCGTCTCTGGATGGGTGTGGGAGTCTGTGAATGTGTGAGTGTATAATGGGTGTGGGTTTGACTGTACACGTGAACTGGCTGTGTGTGAGTTGAGAGTGGGTGTGGGTTGAGTGGTGCACTGTGTATGAATGTGGTTGTGAGTGTGGCTGTGCATGCGTGAGTTTTGTGTACTGTGCAAGTGTGCTTGTTGTGTGTGAATGAGAACTTCAGTGTGGGTGTGTGGTGTGAATGTGGGAGTGAGATCTGGTGTGTGTGCATGTGAGTGTGTATGTGCACACGGCATTGGTATGTGTCTGCATGGCTGTGGGTCGGTTTGCTGCCAGGCAGGTGTTGTCAGGGGCAGCGTGGCCCTGGTCCTGCTCTTCACTTCCTCTGCAGGGTCCTGCTGTGTCACAGCACAGCCAAGTGGGGTTGCCTAGGGTTGGGGCAGCTCAAGCCCCAGTCACTTGTGTCTGCATTACAGGTGAGAGTGGCGCAACGGGAGCGATCGCCGGCTGCCTGTTTGGGCTGCTGCATGGCCTGGACACCGTCCCCGCGAGCCTGTACCAGGAGCTGGAGCACAGGGCCAGACTGGAGGAACTGGGCGTCGCCCTGCACCGCCTGTCCACAGAGGAGAAGTAACGCGCGTCCGCGGCCCCTAGGGGGCGCCCTGGGCCCCACACATGCACGCACCTGCGTGCTCGCACTTGAAACCCCGTGCCCCACTGGGGTGGGGTGGGGTGGGGTGGGGTGGGGTGGGGGGTGCACGGCGCCGCAATTACACGTTCATCCCCCCTTGCGAAGAGTGAATACCACGTGCAGTATAAAGGACTCGCTTGGCCTACCTGAATATTCTTTCCTGATCTCACTGGAGCCTAGAGCTTTCCCACGTTCTCCTGGTCCTGCTGAGCGTGGGTCTGCAAATGCGCGCGGAGAGTGGTCTCTCAGACGTAGGATAAGTTACCAGAGCAGATGAATGAATGTCCTTTACTCACGTACTTCAACACTAACCGCAAGTCTCTCCTGAGCACCTGCCTCGCTCTCTCTGCCTCCTCCATGTGGGTCTGGAGGGCTGAGGCACCCGACCC
>NW_004524615.1:552118-560135 GCF_000260255.1 Octodon degus
GGCAGGCATGGCCTCGCATGGAGACACCCATGCCAGACGCCATTGGGAAGTCAGTGGCTGTGCGTTTCACCTCACCAGCAGATTTTTAGCCACACTGGAGCTCTGGAACCAGCCTTCAGGACAACTCCCTGAGAAGGCCCAGGGCAAAGGACTCCTACTGCTGCCTGTCTCTGGTCCCCTTGGTCCTCTTGTCACACTACCCAGGAGTGGCCTGCAGGCTCCCTGGGGAAGATGCAGTGGGGCTGACTGCCTAATGGCTTTGGGCACATCTGCTGCACTGGGCGTGCCCACCTGGCCGTGGGCAGGTGACAGCAAGGCCTGGCTGATGATGTGAACAAATCCAGGCTTCTTCTCTCTCAGCCCCAGCTTCTGACACAGTGAGGGCACCATCTTCCAGGTTGGTGTGTTGGGGTCTGAGGGTCAGGGTCTTGTGCCCCTTCCCACCCAGGCCTAGTGGAAAGGCAGGCATGCCCTGGGCTGGGAAGCTGTGTCTGCTTGGGGTAAGGCAGAGCTGTGTGGATGAGGTCCTCAGTTCCGTGCTGAGCTGGGGCGGCCAAGAGTGTGTGAGGTGTGGCTCAGAGCAAATCAGTAGTGACCTGAGTTCAGCCAGAACCAGAAAGGCAGGAGTAGGCAAAGGTCACAGAGTGTCACCCAGAAGAGTAGCCTTTCAGGCGAAGAGCTCTGCTGGGTGTGCTGGACACATGCAGGCATTTGTGGCGCCCCAGCTTGGGATGTGTGGCTGCAGGGGCCTTCCCTCCTCAGCCCCTTCTTTGCAGCCTTGCCCTGGCTCTGGTGCTCCTGTGATGGTCACGGGTGCTCAGTGCTTGATGGACCTTGGTTTCCTGTGCGTGGCTCTAGGGACCGAGCCCAGAGGTGCTCTACCGCAGAGTGCATGCTCACCCTTTTTCTATTTTCATGCTCAGACAGGGTCTCCCCGAGTTGCCAGTGATGCTCCTGCCTCAGCTCCTGAGTAGCTGGGGTTACATGCACTGCACCTGGCTGCTTCCGTTTCTTAACATTTTAATCCTCTGTTCTTGAAGTTACTTATTCATTCATTTACTTATTTATTTGATACGGGGTCATACTACACAGTTTAGACTCATAGTGATCCTCCTGTCTCAGCCTTCCCAGCACTGGGATTACAGATGTGTACTGCCACACCCAGTTCTAGGGCTGACATAGCATGCGGTACTGGAGATTGAACTTGGGGCCTTGTGCTTGCCAGGCAGGTGCGTATGCCACAGAGCTACCTCCCCAGCCCCTAAGTTACTTTTAAGGCTACCTTCTCATCTGTTCTGAAAGACACTCTCTGCAGTGAGGTTATACTGCTGTGATGTGGGTCTGCTTTTCCTTGGTATTTCTGAAGTTGTGATGTAGCCTATGCCCTGTGCTCTGTAGTTTAATTGCTAGAGTTCTTCTTTCTCTGAGACCTAAGAGACAATGTGTATCTATGACCAGGATCACTTAAACCTGAGCGGTGTCGCTGTCTAGGACATTTTTGTCCGGGGCCCCAGGTGGACCACATAGTCACCGGTGCCCAGGGGCAGGGCCGGGGCCTTTCCCCAGGGACAACCAGAGGACACAAGCAGGTATGGGTGGAAGATGTGGCCTGCTGCACCCTGCTTTCTGCCTGAATCCATCACAGCCTCCTCCCTCAGGGTCCTGGGGACATGGGCAAAGCAGGGAGCAGGACTAGGTTGCTAGGAAGCCGGCCAGGGAGAGAGCTGGGCCCTGGCAGCCACTTGTGCACTCAGACACACTCCCAGGTCCTGTGTGGGACAGAGGCTGCGCAGGGAGACACGTGTCCTGGACTTGCAGCTGAGTTTGTTTACCTTGTTTCCCAAACTTAGTCGATGGCTGAAAGATCTCCCATGTGTATTTGAAGTCATTTTACAGAGTGTTCTCAACTGAAAGCCAGATGAGGTTGGGCAGACAGTGGAGGGTGCAGGCCCTGAAGTTAAATGCCTGGGAAGGCTGGATAGTCTCTCAGAGGTTCTTAAGAATACCCCAACAATCCAGGCAGGCGCAGTTTGTAATCTACTCAGGAGACTGAGGCAAGAGTTTCTCTGGCTCAAGGCCAAGCTTGGCAACTCAGTGAGATCCTGTCTCAAAAAGAAAAAAAAAAAAAAAGGACACTGCGGAAATAATGACAAAATTTAAAACACGCACTGTAAAATGTGCACAGCCACACTCCCCAAAGCCTGTAATCCAACCAGACCTGGTTGTCTGGCTTCCCCCATGCTCTGTGCTGCTGCAGGAAGGAGCCACACTCTTCAGAGCTCTTCCCCAGTGCACCCTTCCCACGAGGGAGGTGGATGAGCACACCAAGCTGCTGAGGGCTTGGCGCCCCCACTTGAAGTGAAGAACCAAGCTCAGGTGTTGGAAACACCAAAAGGCATCAGGCCCAGACTCCGCCTGAGGCCCTGTGCCCTGGGCCTTTGCCCCTGGGGACAGCCCCTGCTGTGTTGCTCATTTCCAGTTAGCAACCAGGAAGGAACAGGAATGGGATGGCTTCTCAGTCCAGCTGCACAGCTCGGAATGGAGGTTACAGGGACAAGGGAGCACCAGGGTGGCTCCTGAACGCCTTTCATCCAGGGAACACTACAGGTGACCCCAGGGTCATCAGCCTCATGTGGCCCCTCATGCTGGAGGGGAACCATTGAAGGCCACTGCCTGCCTCTGCCTGGGCCCAGACAGGCGCCTTGGCATGGCCTCCCACGTTCCCAGGGCCCGGGGAGCCCCGAGCCCCAGTGCTGCTCCAGGACCTAGTGCACTGTGTATCACATGCAGCTTTGCTTCTGTCCTTGCCCATTTTTATTGCTTTCCAATGCTTTCAAACTCACAAAAAGTCACAAAACTTGTGAGACAGCACCCGTGTCTCCTCCACCCCACTCACCTCCACTGGCTCCAGGCCCCCTTGTGACCCTTGCTCACTACACACCTGTGCACAACACAGACACAAAGCAGGGCAGAGACAGAGACGCAGCCACCAAAGACAGCCCTGGGGACAGGGACAGACACAGAGACATTCAGAGACACGCAGAGACATGCAGGGCCAGACACACACACACACACACACACACACACAGTCACACTCATACTCACGCTCACTTTGCTGGGCCACCTGAGTCTCATCTGTGAGCTGCATGCTTTGACTGTCCACATTTCAGTGCTTTAGTCAAGAATATGTTCTTCTGTGACTGCAGCCTGCTCCTCGGTCAGGAAGTCTAGCCTGCCCTGAAGCCATTCCCAGCCTGACAGCACCATTCTGCTCTGACAGATTATATTCTGTGCTATAAAATTTGTGGGGCCCTTTTCATCTATTTAGTTGAACCACAAACAAACCCACTGGAAAGGCTCAGTGGACGGCCCCACGTGCACCAGCCTGGCCAGAGCCGAGGGCAGTACCCAGAGCGCCCACCCAGCAGCCCTGGGCCCCACAGCCCAGGGCGCCAGGTCCAGGCCACAGTGCCCATCCCGGCTGCAGGAGCATGCACTGCTGTGCATGTGTCAGCTTTTCAGAGCAGCCTGCTGGAGCACAAAATGAGGACAACAGACTGCCCTCCACACTCACGTGTGCCCACTCAGCCCCAGGCTGCTGGGATTTCTGGAAAGAAATTTCTCTCTTGGTATTAGGTTTTCTTATTCATAACTCTAAGATGTACTTGTGAAATCTGGGACCCTCAGTAGACAGGGAGGCTCCCATTCTGAAAGCCACCTCGTGGGGCAGAAGCAGTGCCCATGTGTATGAGGCCTGGGCTCTAGCCCTGCCATCAGGAAGATTGCAGATCACTTTTATTTCTTGATTTTTGTTTTGTCTTGTGGCACTGGGAATCGAACTCAGGATCTTGTGCTTTCCAGGCAGGTGCTGTGCCTCTGAGCTACATTACTGGCCTGCCAGACAGCTTTTAAAACTTGCTTTTTATCAAAAGAACTGGCAGGGAGCCTGGGAGATGGCTCAGTAGAGTAAGCGCTTCCCTGGCAAGCGCAAGGGTCTGAGTTCAATCCCCAAAAAAAAAAAAAAAAAAAAAAAAAGAACTGGCAAGCCTGCAGCACCTCTTTCCTTAGTGCTAATGTAGAACTCCACCCTGCCTGGCTGCAGTGGGTCCAAGTGCATGTGAGGCTCTGCGGCACCCCTCATCCGTTCTCTGAGGGCTCACGCTGTGGAATCCTGGTCCAGGTGTTGGATCAGTGCTTGGCTGGGCACCGTGGCTCTCAACTGCTGGGCAGAGTGAAGAGACCACCATGGGGCGGCCTTGGGTGTCCCCACCATCAGGCCACCTTGTCCATCCAGAGCAGAATAATCAAAACCACATGTAGGAGTTGGGGTTCTGGGGCTGTGGACAGCAGACAGTGGCCTCTTCTATGTGCCCTGCCCACAGTGCAGCCAGGCAGAGGGAGCTGCCCCTGGCCTGAATGGCTTATGGTGGACATGCCAGGAGGAAGCAGCCAGAAGTTAGGACATGTTGGCTACTCAGCAGGTGAGCCAGGAATTTACCTTGTGTTAGGTGAGGAGGAGCAGGGAGAGCTACTATCTATCCCTCTGCCTTGGGCCCCACAGAGTGGGAGCAGAGGCATCTCTCCAGAGACTGTGCCCTGGTGGGCACACAAGGCCCTGAGGCATGTGCCAGAGACATCTTCAGCTGAGTACAGGAGCTGACAATGGGATAGACAGGCAACAGGCATGGGACCAGCTGGGTCCCCACAGAGGGGCTGGGAAGAATGCTCCTAGTAGGTGTGGAGACTACGTCCTTGGCAGCAGCATGTGGCAGTGTAGCCGCCCTGCCTGGGCCTCAGATGCATCTTCTAAGCCAGTGTTTGCCATGGGCACCCAGTGTTCCACAGTTCTGTGACAAGTATGGGGTCTCGTGGGGGCCCTGTGGAGCCTGATGTGAGCTCATGTGAGACCCACTTCTCCAAGGAAGGAGCAAGGGCAGTTGGACTCCTGGAGCAGGGTGTGCAAGTGTGCTGGGGACTGGATGCAGAGGTCGGGGCCCAGCTGCTAAGGACAGAAATGGAGAGGAACCAGGGCCTCAGGGCGAGTGCCATGGTGGCCCCAGCAGGGCTGCAGTGCCCTGGTGAGTGGCTCAGCCTCCTTGTCTTTCAGATGACCTCCACTTCCAGCCAGGGAGCTGGTGCCAGTATGTCTGGAAGGCTTCTGTGCCTGACTGCGTTGGCCCTGGAGGGGAGATTCAGCTCTGTGACTCGGCTAGGCACCCAAGGGCTTTGGCCACAGGCTCAGTCCTGTGCATACCGCTGCTGGAGAGGGATGGGGTGTCCACTTGCCTGGGCTAGGGCACTGGGTTTCAGCCCAGCTGAGGTGTTCGTCCCAGGGCAGGAGGCCTGGATAAGGGCTGGTGCCTCAGAGATGCACAGAGCTGCATCCCTCCTGTTCTGTGACAGCTGGGTCCCTAGAAGCTTCATCCCATGGTGGGTTTGATCCAGAACTCAGAAAACTGAGGCCACAATGGCCTTAGCTGGTGGCCACTGGAACCCACACCAGGTGCCACAGCAGACCTGCGCCAGGACAGCCCAGTAGGCATGGCCTCTGTCTCTCCATGGGGTAGGAAGAACTCGCAGCAAGTCCATCAGGGTGGGACCAACTCTGCTTGCCACAGGGTGTCACCAGCCCAGCATCCACAGCCCCACAGGGAGTGTACAGTCCAGACAACACATGGCTTTCATGTGACCCTAACGGCTCTAGGTCACCCACTTCAGGAGGGAGGACTGAAGCCAGCACTCAGTTTAGACAGGAGGCTCAGCGGGAAGTGGAGACCATTGTAGCCATGAGTCAGATGATCAGAATGTCCCCACTGCGCGGGCCAGGCAGCTAGTTCAGTCATCTGAACAACTCAACCTGAGAAGTCCTGGAGATGCCTGAACTAGCCCAGCCAGCTCCCAGAAGGGGAGCAGAGGTCCCAGGGATAAGGTCCCGCCAACATCCTCCTCACTGGGCAGGTGAGTCTGGCCCCTGAGAGCGAGGTTCCCATCTCATGTTCCTGCAAGTCCTGTGGCTCCCGGGGACTTGGTCACAAGTATCTGTGTGGCCTGGCACGTGGAGCTCAGCTGGGACAGGTAGCAGGACACACCTGGCCCCAGGCAGCACAGGGATGAAGCAGAGACACGGGGCACTGGCGGGAGAGAGTGGCTGGGCAGGTGTTACCCTGGAGTCCTGTGTGTGCTGGGTCCTCAGCGCTCATACTCAGACCCATGGGGGAGGTGAGCATGACAGAGCTGAGGGAGGAGGGCAGTGTCCCCAGGAAGAACAGAGTGCACCTGGGGCTGGAAGACAGGGAAGGGGCTCACTGTGTAAGGCTAGCAGTGGGGTCACATGAGCCAGCAGCTGATGGGAGGGAGGCAGCTACCCTGCTGTCCATCATGGGCTGGGGCTGGCAAACCTGAGGACAATGCTTTCTGGTGACAAGTACAGGTCCAGCGCATCTGATGGCTTAGGACAAGCAGCTGGGGTGGCCGAGGTGGGACCAAGACAGCTCTGAGTGCCACTTCTAAAGGCAGGGAAACAGGAGGGTGAGGAATTTAGGGTGGTGCCGGGGTGAATTTGGGTGCCTGTGCAGGGGCTAGCTCCAAGATGTCGAGCCTAAGCAGCCACTGACTAGAAGATGCCATGTCTTACACGCCCCTGGGATATGAGAGATGCGGCCCACACGGAAACCTCCTGCTACAGGGATGGCGTGGGTCATGGCACCACCTCATCCCAGCCACATCCAAGCCTGAAGCAGCAATGTGCACAGTCACCCTGGGGCCAGCACCAAGGCAGGGCACCCTCCAGACCCAGCAGGGAGTGCGGGACTATGGGAGCACGGAGTGCTCTCCTCGACCCAGCCCTCCCTTCCCCCCTCCCTTGCTGCCCACAGCACCTGGAGGCTGAACGTCCCTGGGGAAAGGAAGTGTCTCTCTCCTCAGGCAACCTCCTGGGCAACTGCACCTGCAGAGGGAGGTGTCAGACTCCCACACCCTGGCGCCTGGCGCTCACTCCTAGGCCCACCTGCCATCGTAGCGCTGAGACCCATGGCTCAGGTGTGCCTTGTAGCTCGAGATGCCAACCTCAGGCAGGTCTGTCCGTGCTGGCCTGAGGAGGGTGGTGGCAAGGCCAGCATTGGGATCACTATGCTTATGAGACTTCTTGGCTTAGAGGCTGGTGCTTTGAGTCCCTATTACTCAGAACAACGGCGTGCAAGCTAGGGTTAGTGTATTTTTATACAGGCGTCATTCCTGCATCATGGCTTGGGTGTGTCCAGGCTGTGGCTCTTGCCCTAAGCATCTCATCCACCTTGTGTTTCCATGAGGACTGCTGTCCCAGGCTTGGGCATCTCAGCCCTCTTGGTGGCTCTCAGGTGACATTGAGGGCTTCACAGGGGCTTGGGAGGAGGGCTCGTACCTCAGGATCTGGGTCCACAGATCCGCAGGTGTGGATGTCCATCCGATGGCCACAGTTATGCAGCTATGAGTGATTGGCCAGGATAGGGCGTGGGGACCTTGTCATCCCATCTTGACACCAGTTTTGCCTGGTAAGTGTGCTTAAAAAAGTTTGTGTGTGGCTTCTGAAATCAGACTCCCTCTCCAGAGGACACTGCCAGGCCATTTCCAGTTTGCCACAGTGTGCGGCTCGGCTGCTTGGGTTTCCGTGGTGAGCAGGGCCAGGCACCACTATTTCCTGTCTGTGGATGCACCATTGTTTAAGCAGCCCTGCATTGGACATCAGGGTATTCATTGACTTACCTACTTTTTTTTTGAACGTACAGACACCTTATCGCTCACCTTTCACACAAAGCACACCTCCAGCCATTTTCGTTCACAGCTTGACAATGTCTGTGTATACAAAAACCCAGCAAGAAGCATCATGTCACGGACATTTCGGTAAAGGAGAATGTAAAACATCAGCTCAGCCAGGCTTTTGTTTTCTGCAGCAGTAATGAAGGGCCTCCTGCACTAGGCAAAACTCTATCTTACTTTGTAGTGCATTTCTTCCATTAAAAAAAATCGTCTCCTGCCTAAA
>NW_004524615.1:561040-568573 GCF_000260255.1 Octodon degus
CTGGTGGTAAGTCTGGCCTCCCCTTCCACTCCACCCTCCTCCCTGGCCTCCACGACCACCTCTCCCACCACGACCACTGCCCCGATCACCATGATGCCCACCATCTTGGTATCTATTGTCCTGCTGGTATCCACCACCCTGGTATCCACTTCCTGTGTATGAAGATGTTTGGAAGCCACCATAACCACCGCCTTGATAGCCACCACTGTGGCCACCATGACAGCCACCTGGCTGGAAGCCTGCATTGCAATAACCCTCGGCCACCACAATCGTAGCCACCACGTCTGCCTCTCCATCCTCCTTGTTCATGACCTCCTTGTCCTCCATATGAGGAATGTTCATAGCCACCTCTCCCTCCTCCTCGGCCTTCTGCTCGCTGCTGGGGCCCATCTTGCCTTTTCTGCCATGGCGGCCTCTCTGGGGGTGGAGGTTCGATGTCATTAGGTCTACCGCCTCTGTTAGGCACCCTGCCCAGCAACACCTTCTTGGCGGCCCAGGCTGTCTTCTCTTATAGAACCGCTGCTCATCCTCAAGCTCTCTTGTCCTGCAGCCAAGGCGTGAGCAACGGAAGTAGTGCTTTTGGGAGGTGAGACTGGCCGCCTCGACTGCAGGCCTTGGCCAACTCTTCTGTCTGACTCTTAGCTCTGTGAGACCAGCCAAAGGACTGTACGGTGACACCCAAACGTTTTATTAGCAGCTTTCTTCATATTCATTGGCTATGGCTTGGTTAATTGCTTCTATCTTTTCCCAGTGGGCCGGTCCCATTGACTTCTTCAGTAAAGGCTTTCCCACAGGATTGGGTGGAACTTTCGCTAATGTTTCCTTTAATTTTTTTCAATCCCGCTGAAGAATTGGAACAGAGTTATATTGGCTGGAGGTTTGGACATTCCTAGAGCAACACATATGCCTTTCGACTCTTGAAAGACCTCACTACCGCCTCCTTCTTGAGCTTTTTAAGGAGGAGCATTCACACAGAGCATTCTGGCAGCTTCTAGTTCTGAGATGAGGTATGTGAGCAAGAGGAGGCAGTTCTTCTGCACGAGCAGGCGCTTACTCGCATCCCCAGATGTCAGTGGGAGATAGGGACAGTTCATCTCCCCTAGCAGCCCACTCACCTCAAGCTGGAATTCTTCAGCTTCACTTGGACGGTCAGTTGCTTGCACATGTTCTTCTAGCTCACAGAGCACCCTTAATTCTGATACCAGCCAAGCACAGAGTTTGGTAAACTCCGGGGAACTGGCTCCAGCAGAGACCGCCTGAGACAGGGCGCCATCCTCCAACAATGGACCCTTATAACCTAGATCTTCCAACGACTCCGAGATGTCAGGCTCCGTGAGGTCACACTCCATGCTACTGTGGCATTCACATTTCTGAGTTGTCAGACTCCCCTCTTGGCCAGCAACGTGTACACTCCTGACTTACCTACTTCTGCAGTGGTGGGATAACCCCAGGGCTCCAGACAGCCGAGGGGAAAGCTCTTGTTCTGAGCCATCCTTCAGCCCTTGCAGGCTTCCAAAGTTAGGGTGTAATTGCATAATTAGCATAGTGAAGCCCTTCGCTGTGCTATTTGAATCTTTGTCCTGTCTCCCACTGACTCTACAATGCGCCATGAACAGGTGCGACTGCAGCGCCAAAACTCAGGGTGACCTTCCATCACCACCTAGGTAGTGGGGTGTACTCTGGCTGACCAGGAGCCTTCTGCTGTGGTCCAGGCCACCTTGGAAGGCAGCTCCATAGCCTGGCCCCACTGGCAAGTCCTGTCAGTACAGGAACCCATCCTCCAGTCTAGGGGTTCCTCTGAGAGCTGCTGGGCGTTGCTCCTTGGCCGTGCCTGGGGGCCAGCACCCCACCTGCACCAGCTACTTCCTGCCCAGGAGCCCAGGGAGGAAATCATCCCACGCCTGTCCTCCCAGGGCTGGAGTGGGTGTGACTGCAGATCAGCTTGTATTCCTGGGCCTTTGGGATAGTGGTGGAATATGGTACATTGTTAATTTTATCTTTCCTAATAAAACTGGAGGTGTGCACAAACCACACTGAAAACATAAACTTTTTATACTTAAGTATCTGGCCTATTTTTCAAGCAGAATGTATCCTTTCTACTTAAAAACGCTTCATTATGTGCAGTGGTTTTCCACAATGCTTTTGCAAAGTCAGTGCTCATGGGCCTGGATGTGCCAGCCCGGGAGCAGCAGTCAGTGTGGCTCCAGGGATGGGTCCCTGGCAGCCTGGGTAGACCAGCCCCCAGATCACATCCTTCCTGTGGATGCAGGGATGCTCAGAGCATGGGGCTTCCCTCCACATGTTCTGTGGAGTACCTGGGGACAGTGATAATGCGGTGTGCAACCATTCATTCTGGATGCAGGGGATGCTCAGAGCATGGGGCTTCCCTCCACATGTTCTGTGGAGTACCTGGGGACAGTGATAATGCGGTGTGCAACCATTCATTCTGGATGCAGGGGATGCTCAGAGCATGGGGCTTCCCTCCACATGTTCTGTGGAGTACCTGGGGACAGTGATAATGCGGTGTGCAACCATTCATTCATTCCTTTTTCCTGCAGCCCAGAGAGTGGTAAGAGCTGCAGAGACACAGTGGCCATGGATGCGCAGGTGCTGAGGAAGAAGCTAGGCCGGGCCTGGGCAGAGGCAGCCCGTGCCCTCCTGGGCAGCCTCTTGCTCTACGTCTTGGATCGCACTGAAGGGCCCCTGAGGGTGAAGGATGGGGAGCACAGGGCCAGCCGCCCAGCCCTGCCCCAGGAGGCCAGCCGGCGGCCCACACGCTTCCAGCTTCTGCAGGCCAAGTTCATGGGCAAGGGGCGGGAGCCCCCCCTGAAGAGGACTCAGGAAGTGGGCCGGCTGATCTCCAAGGACAGGCAGGGGCCCAGCCGGAGCTTCGTGAGCACTACCATCAGCAAGCTGTTGGAGAAGACCCAGGGGAGTGCCAGCAGCCCCAGCCAGAGGCCCACAGCCCGAGAGAAGCCCCGCTCAGGTGGCCCTGGTGGGAGGAGCACCGTGAAGACCATCCTGAAGAAGTTTCTGGCCGCAGAGGAGAAGGAAGCCAAGGAGAAGGACGTGCATATGCTGCCCCGAGGCCCAGGGCCTGGAGCCGCGAGGGGCCCTCTGTCAAGGGTAGGTGGCCGAGGCAACATCCTGTCCAAGCTGCGGGAGAGGTTTGAGCAGAGTGGCTGCCTCCATGCGGAGGCCAGAGTGCTGCCACTGCGCAAGGAGGACCGGAAGAGCCGGGCTCTGCAGAGGAGGACATACCGGCCAGAGGTCCGTGTGCTGCACATGGCCACCATGGCCACCAGCTGCACCAGGACACCCCCTGCCCGCTTTCTGGCCTGCGCGGCTGAGCCCCTGCCAGCCTTAAGCGTTGCTACCGTGGTGGGCAGTCCCCATGGCTGGCTGTCCCGCTGTGGCAAGATCAGTCACTCAGATGCCAGACGCCAGGCCAAGACAGAGGCCAGCCTGTCTCCTGGAGAGGGGCACACAGAGCCTGGTGGGAACAAAACTCCAGGAATGGGGCTCCTGAGCGAGGGTCCCAGGGAACAGAGGGAGCCCTCCCAGTCCTCCGTGCCCCAGGCCATGGCTCCTGGGGGCCCTCATGCAGCAGGCACCCCCCAGCCCGAATCCTCTTGTGCTTCCCTCCAAGACAGAGCTCTTCCTGGCCACCCGCCCACCGTGGCCCTACTGGGTCCTGCCGACCCGAGGGGCGCTAGGCCAGTTGCAAAGCAAAGGACAGTGGAACCCATAGCAGCAGGGGCTGCAGACCACACTCAGGGAGTGGAGGAAGGTGCGGGGCAGGGCCCTCAAATCTCCATGACTGTGTACAGCTCTGAGGACGAGGCAGAAAGTGTTCTTCCAGACTCTGAGAAAGAGCCCCTCTTTGCCACCCAGCAGTGCCTGCCCACGCTCCAGCAGGAAGCCAAGGCCTACATACCCCGAGCCCGTCCAGCTGTCTGGGCAGCACAGCGTACACAGCCTGGCATGGCATCTGCACAGATAACTGTGCGGCTTCCTGTCATCCTCAGAATGCCAGCTCCACCCACGCTCCAAACCAGTACACTGAGCCAGGCAACCTGGTGTCTTCATGTGTCACAGGGAGAGGCCGTGATGGACAAGATAACCGCAGACAGGACAGATGCTCCAGCCCTGGACAGGCTAAGCAAGCCAGGCCAGATGCCAGAGAGCCCCCTGTCCTCAGAGTCGGGGCTACAGGGAGCCCTGAAAGGGATTGGCAGCATGGACCCCAGGGCCTCACTGACGGTCCTGAGGCCAAAGCCCCCAAGTTCTCTTGCTGGAAAGGTAGGCCCCGGCAGCCATGCTGGGCCTTCAGGACCCACCTTTTCTGCATACAGTGGTGAGACTCGTGCATTGCTAGAATCAAACGAAACACAGACGCATTGTGAGGCCCCGTCTTCCCATCAGGCCCCAGCGTGGGAAAGCTATCCAGGAGGAGGCCCCCACCCTGCCCCTGCCCCTGCCCCTGTCCCTGCCCAGCTGGCTCCTCAGGAGAGAAGATCCTTGTTGGCAACTCCCCAGGATTACAGACAGCCTGAGAGTTGCCCCTGTGTGGACCAAAGCAACCACTGTGGGCAAGAAGAATGCCCCAGGAGCCCAACACAGGCGGCTCTGCCCCCGGGGATGGCCCCGGGGAATCCCAACCAGGACCTATGTAAGAACAAACAGTCCTGGCTAGGGGACCAGCCTGAGGCAGGTATCCCAACCTCAAGGGACACAGCTGCTGCAGGGAATATCTCAGATCCCACAGTGCCACTGGAAGGTGCCCAGAAAACACCCCTAGTGGCTGTCCAGACAGTAACACAGGCTGACACCCAGGCTCTGAAAAACAAAGCAGCAGAACTAGCCACTTTAGAGGAGAACAGAGAAGACAGAGCATGGACCACTCACCCCTGTGCCGCTGCAGTAAAAGGTCTCCCTGGGAAGCTGGTACCAAGTGGGCCCTCAATGCACAGGGTAGGGGCCACAGAATGGAGCATCCAGGGCTCAGCCCAATCCCATGCCCCCACATGGGTGCCCCCCACTGTGATTTCAGAGGATGCCACTAACCCCTGCCAGGCACTCACAGCGTCCAGACTGTGTACTCCAAATGACTCAGGAGCCAGCGTCCCTCGTGCATCCAAAGAGAACAAGGATGTCTGTGCCACAGAAGAGGACACTCTGTGTAACAGTGTGGCTTCCCAAACACCAACTGCCAGGCACTCCCAGAAGTCTCTGGGCTATGACCTGGACCAGCCATGGCGGCCCTCCACAGAGCCACATGCACGGGACTCACGGCCTTCTCCTGACACAGTGTACACCCCTGCATGCCCCACAGGTCTGGCCCCCACTAAAGAAGCCTGGTCTGCCCAGCTGGCCCTGGAGCTCCCTGCCCCTGACCAGCAGGCAAAGCACAGGACTGTACCCAAGACCAAGAGTGCAAGCCCGGCCTCAGCAGGCTTGGAGCCATCAGAGAGTCACTGTGGACCTGTGCACTCACAGCAGATAGGACAGTGGGACAGTTCTCAAACAATGTCAACGCCTGTGGGCCAGGAAGACAGAGGGTGCAAGCCAGAGCCTTGGGCAGCTTGGGACCTAGCAGGGAATGAGAAACCAACAACAAGGGAAAAGCCAGATACTGTCAGAGCCCAAGGGCAGGAGCATCTGCCAGGGCCCAGGGTCAGGCGGGTCAGCAACCCAACCCAGGGAGACAGCACACAGGCTGTAGGGAGCCCTGCTGCACAGAGCCAGGGCAGGGCCAGGGGGCCAGTGGCCCAGGCCAGGGGCCAGTGTGGCAACCAGGACAAGGAAGCCGCCACTGCCAGTGCCAGCAGGGACCCCTCTGCACCAGGCCCCAGCATGGGCAGCCTGGGCAGCCCAGGCACCAGGAGCCTATCCCAAGGAGATGGGGGTGCCACAGCCTGTCCCTCAGAGCCGATGGCCAGCCCCATCCCACCTGCACCTGATGTGAGGAGCCACCAGGTCCCCCAGGCCAAGGCCCAGGTGGGGGCCCCAGATACCCTGGGGACAGAGATGAACTGGCCAGGTTGTGAGCGGCACAGGAGGCTGGTGCACTTGGCCAAGTACAAAGCCCAGAGCTTCAGCGACCAGAGAGCCTTCGACCTGTCCTTCAGGCCCAGGGTCCTCAGGGCTAGCGACACCTTCGAGGCCCCCAAGTGAGAACCCAGCTGGGACCCCTGCCCCACCCCACCTCCTCACCCCCCACCCCTGCTCCCCAGCGCTCTCAGGTGGGGCAGAATTTCCTGCTCCATGTGCTCTCTGAAGAGCAGTGTGCTCACCGCCCTCTTGCTCTCTCCCCTCGCAGGGCCTGACCTTGGGCTGACCTTGGCTGACACTGGGAACTGAGTCCCTTTTGTGTTGTGTGGGTTCTTCCACCCTTGCATTCTGTGTGTGTGTGTGTGTGTGTGTGTGTGTGTGTGTGTGTGTATTTAGTACCAGGTCTCCAGGGCCTCGCTACACAAATTGGACTCGGAGTGATTCTCCTGTTTTCAGCCTCCCAAGCACTGGGATTACAGTTTTTGCTCTTAGGGTCAAAGATCACCATGCCTAGTGTCAATCGCTGCCTCAGTGAGCCCCAGCGGCAGGGCCAGCACAGCCTTGCTTTCTTTTAAGGATAAGCAAAGTGTCTAGCTAGGTCTGTCAGCGGGCTGCCCGCTGCCCTTTGCACTTCCAGGGCCTGTGTTTGACCTGGGTTGCCCCTCACAAGGCACAGCTCTGCACGTGGCCATCTCCCGCGTCCTTCTGTGCTCTGGGGCCTCCCTTCCCACTCCTGCCTATGCAGCACGCCTGAGCTACGGGGTTGCCCAGGAGTCAGAGGCTGCAGCAGGACACTGGGCCTTGGTCAGGACCTGCCGGCCCCTAACACAGACCACGGAGACACGCAGCAAGGCCCAGAAGTCACTGCAAACAGTGTCTACCCTAAGTCCAGCGCTGCTGCTCAGAAGCTGGCGGTTAGGAGTGTCCTTGCCGGCCGTGGCCGCAAGGTCCTGCCGGGCAAGGACAGCGTCGCTGGTGCTCCTGACCAGCTGCTGCCTGAGATGCGTGGGGATCCAGCTGTTTCTAGTTGTCTACAGTTTTTCCTTCTAGGTCAATAATCATCACATGGCTTCTTGATGGGCACCACGAACAAGGGGCTCACAGAAGAGCTGTGGATCCGCCTCTGAAGATCAGTTTCTGCTTTGTGAAGACTGCATGTGCAACTGAGCAACTTCTTTCTTCTTTCTTTCTCTTTTCTTTCTTCTTTTTTTTTTTTTCCAGTACTAGGGATGGAATCAGGATCTTTGTGTTGAGCTGCATTGCCAACCTTTAATTTATTTATTTATTTATTTTTTTTTCCAAAGTTTTATTGACAAACAGATAGCAATGAGACAGTTTCAAATCAAATCGGAAGGACAGTTTCAACAAATAATACACTGCATATATTCTTCTTAGTGGTTAATTACTGTACAAGATGCGGACTTGTGATCCTATTTACAAACACCATTAGAACAAATCATTCTATTCATTAAGAGAATG
>NW_004524615.1:569193-585323 GCF_000260255.1 Octodon degus
CCATGTGACTCTCCTTAGGCACACTCTATGTCATCGATCACTTTCCTCTTTGGCCCCATATAATTTTTTTTTTTTAAATTTGAGATAGAATTTTACTAAGTCATCAAATTGCCCAGGCTGGGCTTGAATTTGCAGGCCTCCTGCCCCAGCCTCCCAGAGCACTGAGATGACAGGACTATGCCCCCATGCCCAGCTACAATGGAGCAATTTCTTCAGACACAGTTCATCGCACTCACTGTGCCCTCCTTGATTTTCAGGTTTGGATATCTACCCGCAGCAAGATCTTTTCCAGCCCAGGCTCTGGAAAGGCGCCTAGCAGAGTGCCTGGGCTGAGCAAGGCTGCGCTGCCTGCGCAGACTCATGAGCTCAGAGGGCCACAATGCTTCATCTAGGGTGAACCCACATGTTTCCCTCTGGTCTCCCCTCTCCAGTCAGCCCACTAACCCCAAATCTGGCTAACTGCAAATGTCTCATCCACAAGGACAGTCAACGCCTGGGTCTGGCACTGTATGCTCCTCTGCAGGAAGCATGGACTTCTGAGGTATCTGCGGGGGTTCTTGGCAGCACAGTGGTATGTGCTAACCTCGCCAGACACAGGGCAACCCGCTCCTGTGGCCACTTGCATGGAGCAGCATGGGGTTCCCTACCCTGGAATCACTCCTGGCACTCTCCCAGCAAAGGAGCAGGAGACACCTAAGCACAGCACCACGCCTATTTTCTGTCTTTACACCTTGTTCAGCAGGGACCCAAGGCAGTGGTTGGCAAGTGTGTAGCTATAGAGAGGAGCAGCGGGACTCAGTCTAAAGGTCTGCAGAGCAGACTACTCCCACATGTCCCCAGGAAGCACATGGGTGGCGTCACTCCAAGAACAGCCAGGCCACCGAAGCCACTGCCCCTCACTGCCAGAGCACAGTGGTGGTGCTGCAGCAACCTCCTGTTCAGGGAAAGCTGGGCACACCCTTCATGAGAGTCCACCGGGAGCCGAGACACGCTTCAGACATGCTGTCACTGCTGTGGGGACACAAGTAGCACTGCAGGTAGAGTGCAGCATGTGCTTAGCATGGATTGTAAGTGAGACCCAAAACTTACACAGAAAAAGAGAAACAGTCTCCTCTATCCTGCACTGGGCCTTTCTGGCTGAGGCTCACTGCAGGTCCTGGCTCCTCCTGACCCATGCAAATGCCCCTGACGAATGGCAAGGCACAGGCAGGTATGTGGGGAAGTGGGAAGTAGCAGGGTCTAGAGGGTGTCACGTGGGTGTCCCAGACACAACACTTCTGCCTCAAGGATACACCCTTGTGGGGAAAGAAAAAGGTGTGCCCTTGGGAGCGTCCTTACCCACTGAGCTCCAGTCTCTTAACTGTGTGTCAGTCCATGGCTATGTACTGAGTTATCCTTTGTATATAAGAACTCTAAAATGGACTGGTCAGATAAAAGTAACTAAATTACTTTTTGTATTTTCTCCTTTGAATTTTTACTAACTTTGTAAAGCTTTACTTTCAAGGAAAAGGAAATAAAGTCTATCTCCCATTGCACATCTCCATGCGTCTTTGAGGGCCTGCCTAAAGGAGGCAGGGTGCCCGTTTCAGGAGTGGACACAGAGCCAGGTCTGGGCACAGGGGAGGTATGCAGGAGGACCCCCAAGGAAGCACAGGGCTGGGGCCTTGGGGGCCTCCCTGGGTCTGGTTAAGGAGTCACCAGGCGGCTCCTGCTCCGAGTGGCAGTCACTCCGAAGCAAGGCTTGGGGTCCTCCTGGCACTGGGCGGGCGGGGCGCGAGGGCGTGCTGAGGTGCTCTGGAGCAGGCAGAAGGGCAGCCCTTTAGACGCGCATTTGCAGCATGATGCGCTTCCTCGTCTCTGACTCATGGCACTTATCAAGGACAGTGGCGGCGCAGGCAGCACCTCCTGGAGGATTCACTCTGCCTGTCTTAGAGAAGGGTCAAGAACAAGTGGGACACTTGCGTTCTCCACCTTTGCTCCCAGGCCAAAAAGCAACCGCTTTTGCAGAAGACAAACTTTAGGACAGAGTCAAAGTTTGGTCCTCTGAATTCTTTCTTTTTGGCGGAACTGGGGATTGAACTCAGGCCCTTGTCTTGCCAGGGAAGCACTTATTCTACTGAGCCATCAAGCCGGCCCCTGTCCCCTGAATTCTGAGTCTTTTCAGGAGGCTGTGAGCAGTGCTGGGTCACTGTGGCAGTCGCAGGTGTTCCTGGGAGCCCCTCAGGGACTCTCCTGGAGCTGAGGTGCTCAGCTAGGAGGAGGGGCACCCGGGGTAGTGTGTGGCCCACTGATGCTGAGCCCTCATTGTGTGTGACACCTACGTGCAACCTCGGTAGCTCAAGCTCAGCAGGGTGCTCTGCCACTGAGCTCTCCTAGCCCCTTTTGTTTTCTAGTTTGAGACAGAGCAGGGCTGAGTTGCCCAGTCAAGGTCTTCAGCTGGCAGTGCTCCTGCCCAGCCTCCTCAGTGCTGGGTGCCAGTGTGCACTACGGTGCCTGGCTGACTCAGGTGGCTCTCTGGTCACACGTGCCTGTTCACTGTCCCAGGCAACGAAGGGCTGGCTTGTAGGGAGAGGCTCTGCTTGTCACATGAAGTCGTTTTCTCCTTTTCCAAAACAGGCTCTTTGAGCCAACTTGTAATTCTATGGCTGAGCCCCTGCCAGGCAGGAGCAGCACGGGAATGTGCGTCACAGGACGCACAGTGGCCCACCGCAGCTGCCAGCGTAGGGCGGTGCGCTAGACTCACTCTGGGGCCTCTGTCTGCCAGCGTGGTGGAGGCTGAGGCTGAGACTCTGTCTCAAAATAAAAATCTAAGAAAGGGCTGTGTGCAAAGGCCCTGGGTTCAGTTCCAACCCGGTACCGGAAGGAGGAGAAGCTGAAGGAGGATAAAGAAGAGGATCAGCCGGCGAAGGTGGGCTCAAGCTCCGAAACCAAGTTGCTTTACATCCCCGGTGACTCTGCCGGGCAGCCACTGGGGGAAAATTAAAAATGAACTTTCAGATAATGTGTCCAAAAAGGCAGACGAGCATTTTATGACCAAGCCGCCAGAGGACAGGCACTCCGCCCGCAGAGGAAAAGCCAGCCGCTGTGACCGCTGGCCTCCAGACTCCCCTCGTGCTCGCTCGCGCAGCTCCCTGCGGGTTTGCAGGCTGAGGGACCGGACCGTTGCCAAGCCGCATTTCCCCTCGGCAGCAGGGAAGCTCTGAAGGTGTTTGCTCCCGGGCGGGCCCCTGGACTGATAAGCGCAGGGGTCCCTGAAGTCTGCTCTGGCGCCTGAACCCCCTCCTGGTGCTCCAACTCTAGCTTTTACAATGCATCTGCTGAAGGCTGCTTCCTACGCCAGACGGTCTTCACCTTGTGCATGCGAAGCTTCCCTCTCGCCAGGGGGCGCTGCGCACCGGCTGCCTGGGCGGGAAGTCCTGGGGTGGGGCGTGGGGAGCTGCCATCCAGGCCTCAGGGTATCTCCAGGAGAGCAAAGGCTCCACCAACCTGCGGGTCAGGAGGATGCAGGAAACGTCAAAGGGAAACAGCCAGAAACTGGACAGACGTGTTCTTCCAGGGTCAGCAGCCCGATGGAGACAGCGCTGGAAAGAAGGGCTTGCATCAGCTTGGAGTCTGGGTCCCTGAGGCCCAAGCCCCAGGACAGGGTGGGGGTGGGGTGGGGGAGCGTGTGGGTGGCCTCTGCCTGCAAGGCCCGTTGCTCTCCCCGGCCCTGCAGCTTCCGCGCCCCTCCCCGCGTTCCCTGCCCCTTAGGACCCAGTGCTGTCCCTTGCCTGCCGGTGATGGCGAGGAAGGAGCCCCAGTTCTGACCACACACGTGAGTGAGCCCCATTTTCAGGGACTGTACGCGGTGTGAGCACAGCGCCTGGAGAAAGCCATTGCAGTAAAAGACGTACTGCCTTGAATTCTCGAAATCCTCAGTTACGCTTTAAACAAGCTCATCCCGTTGTTGTAGGCTGCTGAGCCAGATAGAAATACAGGCAACCTCCGGGGCGAGGCCCTTAGAGGAGACAATATGGAAGGCAAGTTGCCTGTGTTTGCGGGAGGGACAGGCGTTCCTGTTGTGGGCCCCCATCAGAGATTTATGCTCTAAACAGGGATCAGTCACCTTGACCAAGTCAGGAAGGGGCACTAACCCAGCGCCCTACAGAAGAGCCCTGCTCTGTATTCATGCCCGCTTGTTCCTGACTGTGTGCCTCGCTTCCCCATTTGATCCCCGTTTAATCCATTTACCGGAGCTACGGTGCTTGGAATCTTATTGGCTGAGCGCAGTTTTGTCCCACCCCACGCCCACCTACCTTGGACACACTTCACCTCGTGGTTTTGTACTATAAAATCCCTAGAAACAGCAGGGGCTTTGGCAACTCTCTCGGGTGCCCTTCTGCCCCTCTCTCCGACAGAAGCTTTCTTTCCCCCGATAAATATATTCTTCTCTTAACCTCCGTTGTTCCTAAAATTCATTATTTGATTGCAGAGAACACAAACTCGTCCCAGATACCTTTCAGGTCAAGGGTTTCTTTCCCCTTATGTCACCATTGTCCTTGCAGCTCTTGGGAGCAAGTCTGGAGTCCTCTTTCCTCAGTCTGCACAAGCAAGGTGGGGCCGCTACTATGATGAATGGTGCTGCCAAGAGCCACTCAGCAGAAAGGCAGGCTCGTGAAGACAGGATGTCCTTCCGGGGACCAGTGGGAGGTTGGAGCCCACCTTCCGCACACCCCACAGGCAGAACAGCCTCGCATGGCTTCTAAGATTTGGAATGCACTGTTCAGACTGGCTGCTCCACAGAAGATGCCATCCATTTAGGCTTCTGGGGTTGCGGCTCAGGACCTGGGGCTCACAGGTAGCACCCCGGGAGGCCAGAAAGGGGCTGTAAACAAAAGAAGGCACAGGGACTGGAGCCCAGAGGGACCTACGGAGAAACACCCTCCCAGCAAGGGTCCGCCCCAGGTTCCTGCTGGAGCCTCAGGCACCTGCCAGTGCCTCCCCATCCCCAGCCATCCTGAGTCTGGCATGGTATGGTGGTTTTCCTTTCATTCCAGCAAGTCCCAGCTGACCTCTGCTGGGCTGAATTCACATGTGGCATCCTGAGTCCTGGAGCAGAGTGTGTCTGTATGGAGGGTTCTCACAGAGGTGGCCAAGGTGACCTATGTTAGGCCCCTCATAGAGGGACCCCAGTCCATGGGGAGGTGGAGCCAGCCCTGCACCAGCCCCCGCAGTGTGGGGCTTCATCGCCAGCAACACACTAGGAGTCCCCTAGGAGAAGGGGCTTTGGGGATAACTGGCCAGCTCTGCTTTCAGGGGTGTGTGCAGTCTCAAGGTCCCCAGGGCGCAAGCTTGGGACCACTTCAGCCTCCAGGATTGTCCACACACCCTCTCTTCCTCTCCAGATGCTTCATCTGGGACCTTGTTCTGACTGCGCCACCACATCATGTTTTGTTGCAATCTTCTAGATTTTCCCTGTCTTACTACAATGACACTTGCCTGCTGGTAACACTACAGTTTCTCTTCCATCCAGCTGTAAGCTTCCTGCAAGGCCCAGAGCACAATTCCTGACATTCAGACTCGGAGTATGCAGAAGGAGGCGAAGAAGCTGGAGATCTTCTGAGTGGCCCTCTGGGGTCTCCTACCTCCTCGGGTCATGTGGGCTGAGCAGGCAGAGGACACACCTGTTCCCTGAATCTGCTTTTCCTCTTCATAGCTGTCCTGGACAGAGCCTGAAGAGGCCACCCAGCCCCCACAGCAAGCAGGCCTGGGGCCTCTCTGTGGAGGAAGGAACCCCTGGGTGTGGGAGCCCTATCCCCACAGGCACCGCCTGGCCTCTAGTCCCTTAGTAGAAGACCTTGTGTTGCCTCAGGGTTCCTAGCAGGAAGCAGGAGTGCCCAGGGACACATCTGAGTCCTCAGGGAGAAGCATGTAGGCACAGCCAGGATCCCAACTGCTGCACCCAGGGGGCCCACTGAGGTGGTGTCCAGCCAGGCCCAGACCAGGAAGTTAGCCCACAGCAGCCCTCCATGACAGTACTACTGGGTGAAGGCCGAGGCAGATGACAGAATAGTTCAAACATTCACCAGTCTCTCCCCAGAGACGCACGATTGGGCTACAAAGATTTTTAATCATTCTGCTTTTTTCATCTCCAGTTTTTTCTTGGCTGGAATATTTTTAGAGCCGTTTCCAGCCTCTATAGTCTTCTCAAGTTAAATAAAAACTAATCTGAAAGCAAGTCAAAAATTATTCTCCATGGGGGCCGGGGAGATAGCTCAGTGGAATAAGCGCTTCCCTGGCAAGCGCAAGGACCTGAGTTCAATTCCTGGTTCCACAAAAAAAAAAAAAAAAAAAAAAAAAAAAAAAAAAAAATTATTCTCCGAAGCCCGAATTCTGGCCTGAGCTCCTTGTGCCTGTTTTTTGCAAAGCGTTGGCCCCAATCCCTCAAGTCTGTCATGGACTCTCCCCATCTGATGGACTCTCCCCATGTGAGTGCCTCTTGTGCGTGTAGTCAGTGCACAGCACTGTGAGAACAGTGCCAGTGACCTCATCCCGTGCATTCTGCACCTAAGGCAGGATTTCTCCAAGGTGCGCTTCACCGAGTTGCCATTAAACTAAATGGATGGTAGATGTGAGACAGTTAAAAATAATGGACCAACTAGGCTGAGGATATAGCTCAGTGGCATAAGCACCTGCCTGGCAAGTGCAAGGTCCCAAGTTCGATCCCTGGTGCTGCAGAAAGGAAAAAAAAAAAAAAGAAAAGAAAAAAAGAAATGCATATGGTGGACAAGAGGGTGGCCTAGCTCCACAGCAGCAGTAAAATGGGTGATATGAAAGAGAGCTGTCTTGAAGCACTTATTTCCAATCCAAAATGAAGCTTTATCTCATGTTTGCTGTAAATCTATGTATTCTTCTCTTCCAGATGACTATAATTGCAAAGTAGAGCTTGCTTTGACATCTGATGGCAGGACAATAGTATGCTACCAGCCTTCTGTGGACATTCCATATGAACACACAGACCTGTGCCTCAACCAGATCCTGTCCGTAATACTGAAGAAACACATGATCAAGTGCTGAAATCCAGATTAGAAGAAAATGAACGTGAATTCCTTGAGCAAGGACCCTTGATAGAACGACTTGGCAAAATGTTCTTCACAACGAAGCATCGTTGGTATCCTCGCGGGCAGTATCACAGACATCATGTGAAATTGAATCCTCCAAAAGACAGGTGATACTGAGATTCATGGGAGAATCGAAGAGAAATGGTATCCTGTGCTTAGTCTGCCACTGGAAGAAACACACCAATGCTATATGGTAACAGTCAAATAATAAAATGTCTTTTCATATAAAAAAAAAAATAATGGACCACACAAAAGGGATGGAAAATCGCAAAACTCAGAAAACATTTCTTTCATAGGAGTGCAGTAAGTATTTCTGTTACCACATGTGACAGATTGAATTATGGAGATTCACACTAGGCACAGCCACGTCCATTCATTATCAAGTGTGTGCATCCCTCGTGCACTGTGTCTGTCCTTCAGTGGGTCATGTGACAGTAAGTTTCTTTTTTTAAAAAAATTATTTATTTATGTGTGTGTATGTGTGTGTGTGTGTGTGTGTGTGTGTGTGTGTGTGTGTGGCCAGCTCAGCCCACCAGGGGGCAGGGCTGGCTGGCATGTGGTGCTGGGGGATTGAACCGCGGTCCCTGTGCTTTTTTGCGAAGCTTGTTCTAAGTAGGTGCTTTAGACCACTGAGCCATCTCACCAGCCTCAACAGTAAGTTTCAAGATCATCTTTTTACATAGATGTTTTACTGTCATCCAGAGGTGCCAACTTGGGTGTTTACTGCCTAATTATAACTTATATTATCATTTATTTTGAGCATTAATGTCCATAATATTATTTATATTTAATTACATATTAATATTCTTTTTTTTTGTGGAACCAGGGATTGAACTCAGACCCTTGTGCTTGCCAGGGAAGCGCTTATTCTACTGAGTCATCTCCCGGCCCCTTAATATTATTTTATAACTTAGCATGGCTGTTTTGTGTTCAGCAAGCATGCAAAAATTCTCTGTCTAGAAAATGATTTTTTTTTTTTAATGATCTTAACTGGGGCTTATTTCAGGGTCAGGACTTGGATTCCAAGCATCCTGAAACTCATCCTAGGGCTTATGTTCAGGGAAACACGGTAGGGATGCTACAGAGTATTGACGTGCATAAGACCCTCGCCACGAGGGCTGCCAGCAAAGGAGGACAGGAAATGGTCGTCTTTTCCAGAGTGTACACTGAGGCAGGGAGGGCCAGGTGTGCGGGGAAGAGAGGACCTTCAAGTGGGACAAGTCCAGCATTCTGTCGGGCTCAGCGAGGGCGCAGGTGCTGGCTCTGTGAGGTGAAAGGCAGAGAAGGGCAGGCACCATCATCTTGTCCTGGCACGCTGCGGGGTGAGGTTGTGAGCAGTGAGCCCCGCTCCGGGACGCCAAGGGGGGCTTTCTTATTTGCCATCTCTTGCAGCCCACAGGGCTGACACCACGTCCAACAGCCTTGGTTTTCACTTGTAATAGTAACAACACATACACGGCTATCAGATATGGAAGTGAGCCACACGCCCTTCACATCCCTGAGCCTCATCCATGGCTGGCAGAGGCAAGTGCCTCCAGGATTGGCTGGCACATCCTGAAGCCCCACTAATCTACAGTGGTGACCTCCTTATCTGACTCCAGCCACTCACAGAAGTCAGTCAGGTTCTTGTGGCTGCACAGCTCTGGCTCCTTTGGTATCTGGGGACTGGCACTGGCCTCAGCGCAGGAGCCCATGGTATCTCCTGGCCCTCTCGACGTCAGAACAACAGACCCAGCTGCTGTGTCTGTGGTCTCACCAGTGAAGGCCGGTTCACTCCTCCCAGGTTGTGCCTGCCATCAGGGCCTTGCCTGGACCTTCAGAGGGATGGCCCAGGGCCCACAGGTGACTTGCATGGGTCTGAGCCTGCATGGGGATGTTGGCTTTCCTGCCCAGGCCTGAGGTGCCAGGGGTCTGCAGGAGGCTGACAGCACCTCTGCCCTGGACAGCCTGTGGAAATTGCTGTGGAAGGGTAGCAGGCGCTCTGGCTCTGCTTCAGGAGGTGACAGGAGGGAGACAGATCAAAGACAAAGCCCACCAAGCCTTGGTCCCAGGGGCTTTGGGCTGGACCCTGGAGAGAGAGGGTGGAGCTCCACCTCATCTATAGTAGACAGTTCTCCCTCTCCCTCCACTCTTCCTGGAGGATGCCTCTCTGACCTGCATGCCCACATGGCCCACATGATCCTAACCCTGAGAGGAAGGGTGCTCTCTACACTCATGCCCAAGCATGCAGGACCAGGGCCTATGCTTTTTGGCTGTTCCACAACGTTGTGACAGGGCCTAAGGTGGGACCTGGAAACTCCTCCCAAAGGGGCTTCAAGGGCACCCTGGCCAGAAGTGAGCTGTGCCAGGCAGGAAGACCCACTTGAGTCTTGGAACTGGCAGAAAAAGCATGCATTTGCCAAGGCACAAGAGCTGGGAGTGGAACTGTGAAAAGATTTTCCTCTCCTCTTCCTCTGGAGTTTGAGGAGAAAGGAGAGAACAACCAAGCATGAGGCCAAAGTTGGACAAAGGCCACCTATCAGTGCCCCATGTCCAGCCCAGCCCAGGTACCGAGGAGGGCCCCAGAGTGCCAGGGTATAGGCAAGTTGTGGGGTTCGAGAGGGGACGCTGTCTTCCAAAAGCAGAAGGCTGTTGTGGTGAGTCCTCAGAGCCAGCACCTGGACTCCTGCAGCCAGGGCTGGCATCCCTCGGGTGCCTGCAGTCTCCTGGGCGTGGGGAAGGCTGGAAATGCCCAGCAGTCCCTACAGGGAAGATCTAGTTCCTTTCCCTGCTCCCTAGCTCCTGGTGGCCCCAGTGCTCATTGCAGAACATTGCCTCCATCCAAGCCAGTCTGCCAAAACCCAGGACCACTCCCACCTAGTCACAGAGGGAACTCCTAAGGGCGTTGCCTTTGTGGTGTGGAGAAGGGAAAGGTAGGCCTTCCCCACGCCTGCTGTGCCCACTGCCCACCGTTCTGAGGCTGTAGGAGGCCACCTCCTCATCCTAAACCAGGCCTGGCTCTTTTTGCCAGTGTTCACACCTCAGGACACCAAATGGACAGGGATCAGGGATCCAGAGCACAGAGCTGCCACCCAGGCGGGGCCACAGCAGTGATCAGCAATTGGAGCACAGGGGTGCCTCAGGTAGGGGATTCAGGGTGACACCTAGGGATGAACCCAGGGCAGGGAGACCCAGAGTGGGGAGCACCAGAGCACTGGAGGGAACCCAGGCGCGAGAGAGGATCTAGGACAAGGAGACCCAGGGTAGAGAGATCAAGGGCGAGGAGACCCAGAGCGGGCCATGTAGACACGGTTGTAGACATGGGCCAGGGTGGGGACGTGTTCCGCCCCACGGGTTTCTGGTCAAGGCTTCCGTGGTGTGGAGAGGCAGGAGCCAGGAGGCTGTCCTGAGTGGACGCCAGGTCGGCTTGGAGGGGAGCAAGTGGAAAAACTTGCTGCTTTTCTGAGTAAGAAAAGAGGAGCAAGGGTCTGACGCGGGGCACCAAGAGCGAAAGGACAGGCACCCTACGATCTTCTTCCCTGAGAGCACAGCTCCGCCCCGCCCATCCCGCCCCAACCCCGCCCATCCCGCCCCTAGCCACGCCCTAACCCCGCCCAGCTCACTGCCCCCGCCCCATACCGCTCCCGGCCCCGCCCCTTGGCCAGATGCCCCGCCCCGCGCACCTCCCCTGCCTGACTCCTCCCTTGTGGCTCCGCCCAGAACAGTACGCCCCGCCTCGGTGCCTCCCCGCCCCGCCCCGCCGGAAGCGCCTGCACCTAGGCTTGAGGCGCGCGAGGGGTAGCGCTGCTTAGTCCTCCGCATGCAGCCGGCGGAACGCTCGCCGGCCCGCGGGCCTAGGTGGGTGGGAGTCGCAGGACTGGGGTGGACGGGGCGGGGAGGGGATGCGCGGATAGGGAGGCAGAGAGGCTCGCCCCAGTCCATCCACAAAAGCTCTTCGGCACCCGCCGCCCGCGTCTTGCAGGGTCGACCCCTACGGGTTCGAACGTCCCGAAGACTTCGATTACGCCGCCTACGAGGAGTTCCTCTCTGCCTACCTGGTGGTGCTCACCCGGAGGGCCCTGAAGTGGTCCCGGCTGCTGCAGGAGAACGGCGGCCTGAACAGGACCTCGACAGGTGAGTAAGGTGTCCACGCCCCTACCCGGCGACCGGACCCCCACGCGGGAACCCGACAGCAGCTCCTTGGGCGTCGCGACCGACCCTGGGACCCTGGGGCAGCCTAAGCACCCTTGTCCAGGCCGTGAGGTGGAGGGACTGCCCACGATCTCTGGGCGGTGCCACCCAGCGGGGTCTCAGACCCACCCAGCCACCTCCCTGGCCGCTCCCTGGAGAGTGGGCAAAGTCCATCCTGCTTCAGGAGTAACAGCTGAGCACGTGGGACACTCCCCGTGGGGCGGAGGAGGGCAGTCGCTTCTAAACAGGGGCTTGCACTGGGTCAGGGGACAAACGGGGCTCCCACCGCAAGGGGAGTAGGGCAGGGCCCCTGCCCCCAGAAACTAAACCAGCTTCTCTCCTGGCTCCATCTCCCAAAACTGTCTGGGCAGCACGAGTCTCACTTAGTTTCAGTCTGGTCTTTCTCCAACTAGAATCCCAAATCCCTCCCTGCCTGTGGACCTTTGTTTCCTTGCTGCTGAGCCCTGGCCAGGACTGGACTTTTCTGCTTGGTAAAAACGCAGGACCCTGGGCAGCGTTACCAGCCAAGTTCTGAGGAAGGCGTGGGCACAGTGTGCCCAGAGTTGCTTCCAGAAAGAGGGAAAATTACGGCTGACTCCCAGGGCTAGAGCTGATGACCCAGATAGGACCAGTATGAGGGAGGCAAGGAAGGTTCTCAGGGTGAGCCAAAGGAAGTACTCCAGCAGGGCACAGGCTGGGGTAGTAGCCCAGGCAGAGTCAGGATAGCAGGTACTGGGAACTCTCATGTGGTCAGTGAGCTGCTGGGGGGTGTCTATGGAACTTTCTGTGTGCTAGGAGGTGTGTCACCTGTGGGGCTTCCTCCTCGGCCAGCCTGTTGCTGCTGGGGGTGGGTGGGAACCCTGGGCTCTGCTCAGCACTGGCCAGGTAGCATCAAGTAGGTTGGCAGTGAGAAGGGAAAGGACCTTGAAGCAAACACACTACTGGATGCCCATCCCTCCTGCCTTGTGTGAGGTTTCCAGCAGCATCTTTTATTTTTCTGGAATTTATTCTTAAAATTTACCCAACTTTGTTTTTTTTCCCCCCGTGGAACCGGGGATTGAACTCAGGCCCTTGCACTTGCCAGGCAAGCGCTTATTCTACTGAGCCATCTCCCTGGCCCTCTAACTTTGGAGTTATATGAAACCTTATTTATACACATGGTGAACATTTTAGTTGCACTAAAGCATGCAGAGTAAGGTTGTTTCTCCTGTACGGTTACATGCACACGTGTGCTCAGACACTGACACAGGCCACACATGGATGCACCTATGTCTAACAGGTGACCGTCAGACTGGAGGTGGTGTCTGGCTGATACCCTGTGTGCTAGTTACTTTTCTCATTGCTGAGACAAAATACATAATGCCCAAAGTTAAAGGAAGAAAGGTTCTTTTGGCTCACAACTTGTAGAGGTTTCAGTCCCTAGTTGGCTGACTGCACGGCAGCATAGTAGCAGGTAAGCATCACAGAGGAGAAACTGGATGGGAGGCAGAAGGTGGCAAAGCCAGCAAGGGTCTTTAGCAGCCTCTTTCTCCCTGTTTTGTATTCTATCAGAGCTACTGGAATAAGGGTGATGGTAAGCCAGTTGGTGGACTGATACAGTAATTACACACCCTTAATCCCAGCATCACACACTCTAGATCCAGCCATCCCTGAAAAAGCCCTATACATGGGCTGCTTGAGACTTTGGTGAGGCATCTAGACACAGACCATAACATTCCACCCTTAGCCCCCAAAGGCTCATGCACATCCCTTTATGCAAAAGGCATTTAGTCCAACTCCAAGAGTTGCTAACGTCCTAGCACTGTCAGCATGCGGAAAAGACCAAGTCCAAAGTCTTCTCTGAGATTTAAGGCATACTCTTAGCTGTGAGCCCCCGTATAAGTGAAAGTTAAACACTTCCAGCATTTAGTGACACAAGATAGACATTTCTATTCAAAAAGTTACAAATGGGGATTGCAAGGAATGAGAATAAATACCAAAATCCCACAGGACAAACATTAAATCCCACAGTTCCACTTCTAACATGCTCTGCAACTGGTGGCAAGATGTGAACTCCAAAGGATTGGGTAGCTCCACCCCTATGGCATTGCAGGGGCCCCACAGAGATGTTCTGTGGCTTTTCTCTTGGGCTGGTTTTGCCCCCTCCTTGCAGTTTTTCTCAGATGACCCATGTTCCTAGCTTCTCCAAACTTCTGGGTCTCTAGTGCACCTTAGACTTCACCCACTGCCCTCTTGAGCACACTGCCTAGCATCCCAGGCCTTTCTGACCCAGAACTCTTCCACTGTGCGTGTACCTAAACCAGCACTTAAAGGATTGTGCCAACGTCTGCTGCCAGCTAGAACAGTAGCCGGGCTTCTTTCTCTTGCTGCCGGGGTTGAGTGCCTGTGAGCCACATCCTGAGCAATGACCTCCCTTGGGCACCACCATCCTGGGATGTGGTTCTGGCACTTTCATCTTAAAGCAGTCTTTCATCTTTGCACCTGTGAGGCTGCAAAGGCTGGAGTTCTATTGCTTTTTTTTTGGCAGAACTGGGGATCGAACTCAGGCCCCTGCGCTTGCCAGAGAAGCACTTATTCCACTGAACCATCTCCCCGGCCCCTGTTCTATTGCTTTTTGTGATGCCCTGAGGCCATCGTTTCTGTTTCCTTCTGAAATACTTGGCTTTTTCTTGCTAGTCTTTTCAGCAACCAGTTTCTTCTCTGTTCTGTCTTTTCAGGCCACAACTTTATTGGGGCATAGTTTCTGGCCAAACTCATGTTTTGAATTATTCTGCTCATCTATTTTCTCATTCTTCTTCTTCTTTTTTTAAAATTTTATTTATTTATAAGTGTGTGTGTCTCTCTCTGTGTGTGTGTGTGTGTGTGTGTGGCCAGCTCAGCCCACCAGGGGGCGGGGCTGGCTGGCATGTGGTGCTGGGGGATTGAACCGCGGTCCCTGTGCTTTGCTAAGCTTGTTCTAAGTAGGCACTTTAGACCACTGAGCCATCTCACCAGCCCCTTTCTCATTATTCTTAACATAAACCTGGCATGAAATCCCAACAGTAGCCATGTCATAGCTCCAACATTAGACTACCCTGAAATTTCTTCTGCCAGATTAATTAGTATACCACCCTTAATCTCAGTCTCAGACAAAAATCTCTGGACACAAGTAAAGTGCAGGCAGACTTTTTGCCATGTCATAACACACATCATTTGGAGTCCAGCAGTCCATGCAGTCCTTCTTCCCAGAACCTCCTGAGCCTGGGTTTTACAGGCAGGTTTTCTGTTAGCCTTCTGATGTTTTGAGCTCTGACCAGATTCTCCCATACAGAATAATCTAAACTGCCCCAGCTCTGCTTTTTCAGCTAGCATCTCTAAATCTTTTCTAGCTCTGCTCAGAAGCCAGTTCCAAAGGCTCCCGGACCACTTGGTCAAGTGTAGTCACAGCAACAACCCCACTTCTGGTACCAAAAGCCTTTCTTTGAAGTGACTAGACAAATATGTGTGTGCTCCCACAAAAAATGTGTGCACACTTCTGCTACCATATTGTACCATTGGCATTTTTATCCTAGGAATTCTTTTGCTGGTCAACTGTTCTTTGTCCTTGAATTTCTTATGCAACTTTGTAAGTCTACCTCTGGATTCTTTTCCATAGTATGCTAGATTAAATTAACCCCCTTGTCTAACATTTCACTGATACTGGAGGTTTGTAATGAACCTTAAAAACCAGATAATTTGACTCCACCAGCATCATTTTCAAAATCGTTTTGGTTTTTGCTTTACACAGAAAGTTTAGAATCTGCTCATCATTTTTTGCAGTGTTTTTCTGGGTCATGGATAAGGGTGGCCCAGAGGTTGTGTTTGGTTTATGAACATGGTGGATCTCTGTCCTTGAGTTGGTCTTAAATTTCTTTGGCAATGCTCAACATTCCAATCCTGCAGATGTTTTGTTTGATTTATACCTTTTCTTTTTTTTTTTTTTAATTTAATTTTTTTAAAAAATTTATTTATTTGTGTGTGTGTGCGTGTGTGTGTGTGTGGCCAGCTCAGCCCACCAGGGGGCGGGGCAGGCTGGCTTGTGGTGCTGGGGGATTGAACCGCGGTCTCTGTGCTTTAGCTTAGCTTGTTCTAGGTAGGTGCTTTAGACCACTGAGCCATCTCACCAGCCCGATTTATACCTTTTCTATTCTGTTGCTTGGTGTTGCTAGGAGTTGTGTGTCTGTGGTCCCTGTGAGTTAGAGCTGGCTCTCTCTGTTCCATGCTGGGCCTGACCTTCCCCTTGCTGTTTTGTAGAAAAGGACTGGCACTTCGTGTTTCTGGCCAGGTTGCCTTCAGAGGGCTCCTGAGGCCTACAGCCAGAGGCTGTGGGCGTCACTATCCTGGGTGGAGGGCACAGAGAGACGGTCGTCTAAATTAGTAGCATCTGTGCCAGAACTGTATGGCTGACACTGAGCTCATACCCTAAGGTCACACTGTCGCGCAGTAGAACAAAAGTGCTATGTGGGTCCAGAGATGTGGGATCTCCAGTGTGTCTTCAAAGCTACAGGGAGAATGGGGGGTGGGCTCTTTGTGGCTGTCAGCGGGAGGTGCTGGAGTCTGCCCTTTCCTGCCCTGGGATTTCCTGGTTGGAACACTTGGTCCTCCCATGAGGGCCCTTAGGGTCCCCTGTGGGAGCAGCAGGTCTAGGGGACCATGGTCTTAAGGTGCCTCAGACTAGGTTACCGTCTTATGAATCCCCTGATACTTGGTGCAGCAAGTGCTTTTTTTGATTGGGATCTGTGTGATTCTTCTTCTTCTTCTTCTTCTTCTTCTTCTTCTTCTTCTTCTTCTTCTTCTTCTTCTTCTTCTTCTTCTTCTTCTTCTTCTTCTTCTTCTTCTTCT
>NW_004524615.1:586188-592488 GCF_000260255.1 Octodon degus
TCTTCTTCTTCTTCTTCTTCTTCTTCTTCTTCTTCTTCTTCTTCTTCTTCTTCTTCTTCTTCTTCTTCTTTTAATATAGATGTTCTATGAGAACTTTTTATTTGAATGTGAAGGCACAAAGAAAGGGAGAACTTTCTAGAAATACTGTATTTAGGATGCTAAAATGGAAGTCAGAATAATTGCCACGATGAAAGTGAAATTCTTTTACAGCAATGCATTTAATAAAAAACAGACTCCTGCATGTTTTAAAGTTCCTACCATTTGAAAAGAAATAGAGTAAAAAATGGAATAAAGACAATTTCTTGAGTTACTGTGACCTGGTATTTGGGAAGAAACACTAACCTCATCTTGGGATTCTAAAAGCCAGAAATCTAAACGAACTTTCAGAAGTGTGAATCCACCCTTTAGAAGCTCAGGGAAGAGAAAACCTCTCTCTAGAAAGAAACTTCCTGGTGTTATTGTTTGTTTTGTTTTGTTGGTTTGTTTCTTTTCGGTAAGTTGTTAAGGAGTGAAACATGAACGATATTTATGTTGGTTAAGGTTCAAAACAAACAACAGCGTAAAGAAACGTTGGGGTCTCTCTGTCCCAGGCTGTTCCTCAACCCTACATGAACTTACTGCTCAAGGCATGAAAACAGTGCCCTGAGGGTGCCACTGCAAGGAAGTTTGCAAGCTGGAATCAGTGGCCTGCTTTATACAATATTTATGTGTGATTATTCTTATAGTTTTTGGGGGTTTTTTGGTCTGTTAAATACAACCAGATTTTTACTTTGTGTGTGTCAGCTCATAGAATTTGTTCCATTGGTGGAAGTTTTATTTCTTTTTCTTCCTGTTTAGTCACCTTTGAAGAGAAATAGTTGAGTTTGGCCCAAAGTCTGTGGTCAGCAGCTCTGGGGGCTTTGTGTCTGGAGTTTTGTGTGACGTGGGATGTAGTCTGTGGAGTGTATTGCCTGGGAAGGACTGTGGCCTCAGGGCCAGGAAGCGCTGGGTGGACAGGGAGGGGCACGGACCCACAGCCCCTCCTGGGTGGCACTGACCCTCCTGCCTCCAGGCCCCACCTGGTGGGTGGTCCTGGGGCCAAGCCCTCCAGCAGCAGGCCTCGGAAGCACTCAACATCTGAACTCCAGCACTTCCTCAAGTATGGATTAGGATAATGGTATTAGGCTGAAATCTCCAAAGGGAACATCAGTTTGGGATATCTGCTTTGAAAATTAACTTTTGATGGCAGCAGTCACAAAGGGCACAGGGCACTCAGGGGGCCCCTGTGAGTGTGAGCCATGTGGAGTTCCTGCCCAGGAGATCCTTGGGACCTGCTCTGCTATTTGGCTGCAGTCCTGTCAGCTTCTGTCTCAGTAGAACATTTCTGTACTTCCCCACGAGAGGCAGCGGTTTCAGTAAGTGCCCAGGGACACCTGTGACACAGCCCCCTCTGACTCACGCTGCCTCCGCCCTGCCTTGGCCCGCTGTACCCCTAGGCCAAGCCACAGAGCAGCTCCTCTTGCTCTTCTGCCTGGTTTGGGGCGTAGCCAGAGCCTTGTGTGGGCTGCTGAGCCCACGGTGGGCCCCATTCTGCTGGGTTGCATGTCCCCAAGAGGAGCTGGAGGCAGTGCAGGCAGCAGGAGAGTCCCGTAGGCACTGGTTAACCCTCCAGGACCAGCAGGGGAGCGAGTGCAGCTGTTCGTGTGTTCCCCATGTGCTGTGGAGGACAAGTGTCTATGGTGGATTGGGAGCACAGGTGAGGGTTTGGGTGATGTTCAGAGCATGGGATGCTTTTTAGGTTTGAGCTGGGAAGGCCAGTGCCCACACAAGATGTGGGAATGCAGGTGTGCCTGGTGCCCCAGACCGGCTGGGTTCAGCTCACTGCCGTCCTCTCGGTTGGCTCCAGTGAAGCGCTACGTCCGGAAAGGGATCCCGCTGGAACACCGGGCCCACGTGTGGCTGGCTGTGAGCGGAGCACAGGCCTGGATGGAGCGGAACCCTGGCTACTACCAGCGACTGCTGCAGGGAGAAGAAGGAAAGTCTGAGTTGGAGGAAGCCATCAGGACAGGTGAGCAGCACGGAGGTGGGAAGCCACCCATGAGCAAAAGTCGGGGAGGAAGGCTGAGTCGGTGCAGGCCTGTACTCCCAGTACTTGGGCTGAAGCAGGAGGATGGCAAGTTCGAGCGTAGCGTGGGCAGCTTAACAACACCCTGTCTCAAAAGAGATAAAAAGTCTTCTAAAGGCTGAGGAGGCAGCTCAGTGCAGAGGCCCTGCACTCTACCACAGCGCTGCACAAAAACAAAGAACAGCAACTAACTGAAGTTAAGAATCGTATTTTGGGTATAAAACTAAACTGAAGTGTTCACAGGGGAGACTTTATTTACTCCATCCTGCAGGTATTTGAGTGCCTGTAGCTCTCCAGGAAGTGAGTAACACAGACACGCCCCTGGGGTCTCAGAAGAGAGAGTGGCAGTGACCCCAGGGCCCACACCTGTGCAGGTGCTGGCTGACGCTCCGCCACGCAGGGGTCCCTCACAGGCACATCGCTGTCCTCTGTCACCATGGGCCCGAAGGTGCTGGCTTTCAAAGTGCTAAACCTGTTCTCACCTCCACTGAATGATAGATGGTTCTGCACAAAGACACCGGGCTGTTTGTGCCTTTGTCCCTGGACAGCACCAGAGACTCCGGCCCTGGGCTGTCCACAAAACCCTGCTGTGAAGTGGCCACTCGGGGCTCTGTGTCCAGCATTGTGAGGCCTCCTGGTAGGCTCAGCCCCAGCTCAGAGCTGCCTGTTCCTCTCTGAGGGCCCCGCCCTGCCTACCCCTGTCTGTGGGCTGGGCAGCCGAAGCCTCAGGCTGGGGCTGCTGCCAAGAGGCAAACACGTGTGCAGAATGCACAAGGCGCTGGGCGCTGCCCTCAGCAGCACGAAGGTAAAGCAAGAAAGGCGTGGGGATGCAGGCCTGTACTCTTAGTTCTAGGAGACAGAGGCAGGAGGGCCATGCTGAGTTCGAGGCCAACTTGGGTTACACAGCAAGACCCTGTCACAAGACAGAACAGAATGGGCAGACACATGGGCCACTGAGCTCAAGCGTTGCCTGCTGGTGGTCTTCGTGCAGACCTGAACCGCACCTTCCCAGACAACGTGAAGTTCCGGAAGACGGCCCAGCCCTGCTTGCAGAAGGCCCTGTTCAACGTGCTGCTAGCCTATGGGCTCCACAACCGGAGCGTGGGCTACTGCCAGGTGAGCCCAGCCCAGGCCTGGGCAAGGGGCAGGAGGCGTTGGTGGGTGCAGCAGGCAGACAGCGTGGTGGCCACCACCCCTGCCAGCCCTGAGTTGGGGCCCCCAGTGGCTGTGCTCAGGTCTTAGGTGCTGGGATGCCTGGCGGCAGGTGACAGAGGCAAGGCTGTAGGTTGGGAGTTGGCCAGGTGCTGACACATGGTGTCCTGCAGGACCCAGATCACCCATTGCCATCTGTGGGTGCCCAACCTATTCCTGGAGGCCACTTGGGAAGGGCCTGTGCATCTTGTGCCTTGGATTTGGAGTCAGCGGTTGTGCTTGGGTGCCGTGTGGGGGACATAGGGGGGTGACTGGAGTAGGAGCAGTCCAGCAGGGTGTGGGCAGGGAGCCGTGGGGTCCCAGGGGCTCAGCCTGTCGGAGCAGTGGGTGCCGCCAGCCCTGCCCCTGGACGATCACCCACCCCGACCTTCACGCAGGGGTTAGAGGTGTACCCTTAGCCTCGGCACTGGGGTTGCCTCTACCCAGGAACAACAATGTGGCTTTAGGAGACAAAACGTCTTTACAGCCTCATCCTTGTTGTTCTTTGGGGTCTTAAAAATAGCCCAGTTTTAAATTTTAGTTTAGTTTAATAGTTTTATCAATGTATATTTGAGACATCTCATGAATATGTTCCTCTCGGGGAGCTGGTCCATGTCTGTCTTGATCTGTTTGACTTCCTCTCCTTGCCCTCCTGCCTTCCATGCACTATTTTATTTTATTTATTTTGTTTTTGAGTCAGGGTCTCACTGAGGCCCAGGCTGGCCTCAAATTTGCAGTCTCAGCCTTCTGAGTGTTGGGGTCACAGGTGTGCACTACATGCCCTGCTCAAGGCTATAAGTGCCAGCACTCCTGAGCTCGCCTGCTCTGGGACACACACAAGGGAGCACGGGGCTGCGAACAACAGCCACAGAAGTGTGGCCCAGGGGTCAAGACTTGCCCAAGGCTGCGGCTCTGTCCTGGCCCTCCCAAGGCTCCTGTGGCTGCCAGGGCCCTAGCTTGTTGCCCCGCCTCTGCTTCCTGCCAGGCAACCGTGTCCACCTCCTCAGTCCTCCTGGATTAAGGCCTCATTCCTGGTACTGTGACATCTGCCAAGGCCTGGCTACCGGCCAGTTCCCAGGTTGGGACTGCAGCAAAGGCCTGGGCTTGAGGCACAGCCTCACCTGTGGCATGGAGAGCTCATGTGACCAGGGTCCTTGAGATACTGCGTGTGCTCCACGTCACAGCCCTGGGGCCACCCTGTCCCTGCCCTGCCAGCCTGTTGCCAGGTTGAATTTGCAGAGTCGGCCTCGGGGTAGCATGATGGATAGGCTTGGCAGGGGTGTGGGTGGGGTGTGGACAGGCGCTGACCATAGAGCCATGCCCTGGACACCCTGACAGTGGAGCTACAGCACCAGCTCCCCTCTGCTGGCCCACTGCCTGCCCTTTGCTGGCTGGCAGCGGCAGGGTTTCCCTCATTGCTAGAGCAGTCTAGGAAGACGGGTGCACAGAGAGAAGAAGAGCCGTGTTAGACCCAGCGCTGAGCCGCACCCGGGGCTGCCCAGGCCGTGTCCCAAGCTCAGAGGGCCTGTGCTGCATGTGGCTGGCAACACCTGCCTTTTGGAAGTGTGTGCTGGGCATTTTCTAAAGGGTCTCCCTCACAACCACCCAACAGCCACCATGAGACCAGGGCTCTCAGTGTTGTGCAGACACTTGTCCTCGTGTTTTGGGAATGGTGGTGGTCCCAGCTGCTTGGTACACGTGGTCTTTGATTTCCTATTCCAGTTGAGATGTTCACTTTTTCTTCTTTCTTAGTTATTTGTTTATTTTTTGAGACAGGGTTCAGGCTAGTTCAGGCTAGCTCACCCAGGCTAACCGCAAATGCCCAGGGCCCCTCCTGCCCAGCCTCCTGAGCGCTGGGCTTACAGATGTGCCTGTCATGGCCGGCATGTGCTCGTTCCTCTTTTGACCTGGATTGTCTGAACACAACATGTGGAGACCAACCCTTAGTGTCTCTTGAGTGCTACCAGAAGACTATGTAAGACTTACTGGGTTTAGGGGCGCTTTGGATGGCAGCGAGTAGCTGAGCAGCCACAGGCTTGTTTAAGGCATGTTTAACCTGTTCGGGGTGGGGCCATGATTTGTGTCTTGCTGCTAGGCAGCCTGGTTCATGCCTGATTGTCCATTGCATGTTTTTTAAAATCAATTTTATTAGTGAAAAGATAGATAAAAGCAATGAGACCAATTTGTACCACCAGTGGATCCAGCTGCCCATGGTTTATGGACCACAGTGGCTGAGCCATTGGGATTGGGTCACAACTCAGTGTAGATTTTGTTTGTTGTTTTTCTGATTTCAGGGAATGAATTTCATAGCAGGATACCTCATCCTGATCACAAAGAATGAAGAGGAATCTTTCTGGCTCTTAGATGCTCTCATTGGACGGATCCTGCCTGGTATGTGGACAGCATGTGTGCCTTCCCACCGTTTGCTGTGATGGAGGCAGCCATCCGGCTCAGCGGGGCGGAGTGGTAATGCAGCGGCCTTGTGTGGCAGTCCAGGTCCAAATCTTCCACTTGGGCTAAGACAAGCGGATGGTCCCAGCAGGTGTCCCATCTGGGTGGCTGTTGCCTGTGGTTTCTGTGGCCTCTGCTGTGGTTTGGCTATCTGTGCTGATAGCCCCTTGCTCCCCCTCCCACAGGGATGTGGCTGGGGAAGGACCCTGTGTGGGGTCCGTGTTGGTCCCACATCCTAAGTGGTTCACATGGCTTCCTGGAAGTTTGTTCCTGAATTTGTGAGCATGGCCAGCACTCTGGTAATCACTTGCTAAAGCGTCTTCGCTGAGAGTCCTTCAGGGCTCTTCCCCCTTTCTAGGTTACTAATAACAGTGGCCACCAGCATTTGCAAAGTGCAGCACAGATGACCACGGTGTCGATGTCAGTTGCAGTGTTGACGTGACCACAGCGTAGCATCAGCTGTGGTGTGGATGTGGACCGCAGCCTGGGGTGGACTGTGGTGTGGATGTGGACCGCAGCCTGGGGTGGACTGTGGTGTGGATGTGGACCGCAGC
>NW_004524615.1:592633-604050 GCF_000260255.1 Octodon degus
CGCAGCCTGGGGTGGACTGTGGTGTGGATGTGGACCGCAGCCTGGGGTGGACTGTGGTGTGGATGTGGACCGCAGCCTGGGGTGGACTGTGGTGTAGATGAGGACCACAGTGGAGTCCCGCTGGGTGCAGAAGCCCAGAGCCCCCATTCCTTACCACAGAGCTGGGGAAAGTCTCTGGCACTGGCCGCGTGGAAGCCAGGCTGCAACCCGCTTCTGCCCTCAGCAGCTGTGCTGTGTGTGGAGCTGTCTTATGCAGAATGGGACCGTGATGGAGGGGTCAGTCAGCCCAGGCTCCGAGGATGTGCTGGCCCACAGCTCTGACCTCTGCTGAGTCAGGAGCCTGGATGGACGTGAACACCACAGTGGTGCTATCAGTCCATATGCCTCGGACCTGAGGACACAGAGCCGGGGCTCCTGCAGCCTCCATCACGCAGCGTGGGGAAAGCAGCCTGGCACAGCCTGGGGTGACAGCTGGGGCAGAAGCCTGGGACATCGGCAGAGCCCAGTGACTGGTCGGTGTTCCCATCAGCTGCTCCTACCTCGCTGTGGACGTAGGTTCTGTAGCTGAGATCTGCCCAGCGAGCTGTGGTGCTCCTGGCTCTGCCCTGCATCTTGGAAGCGTAGTGTGGTCCCCAGAGCCCTGTTGCACCTTGGTCCCCATGGAAGATACACAGTGGCACCACCCACAGTGTGAGACATTGTGGGGTGGGAAGCCAAGAGGCAGGCCATGCCCTTGTTCCGCACCAGCTGCTAGATTCAGTGGACCAAGCTGCAGTTCAGACAGGTCTCAGCTTAGAAGAGAGCAGCATAAGTAAAGCACAAGTCAGGACTGGTGCACTGCTGTAATCCCAGCCACTTGGGAGGCTGAGGCAGGGAGATCTCAGGCTGGAGGCTGGACTTGGAAACTCAGACTGTTTCGAAAAAGGCCTGAAGGTGTAGCTCACGCTTGCTTAGTATGGGCAAAGCCACATAAAATTTAAATAAACCTTACAGAAAACAGAGTAAAAAGGCTCATCAGGCTGTGTTGGGAGGCAGCACGCATATCCTGAGGTCCTGCTGGCCATCTTCCCTGCGAACCCAGAGTTCAGATCCCGAATGAAAGGCAACTTCAGCAGCCTGAGTCAAGGGGTGCTGTAGTGTGCAGTGTGGAGCAGAGCTGCTTTGCCCAGAATGCCCAGGGCTCGGCCACATGCACAGTTCAGCGGAACGGTGCTCAGCTGTAGAGGAGGAGAGAAGCCAGAAACCCAGTTGGCTGTGGAGCTGTCCCTGGGAGAGCTGCCGGCCAGCCAACAGGGCAAAGCTTGGACTCTGAGACCCTCGGGGACATCGGACCTCCACTGGCATGGAGGAGAGCAAAGCCAGACCCTTGTGCCGTTCTAAAGAGCGGGAGGCACAGGTGACTTGAAAGGAAGAGTGTAGAGGACACCATAAGCCAAGCAGGAAGACAAGCTGGCCTGGAGAGGGCGTCTGAGCCCTAGTTAGCAAAGGGCCAGCTTCTGGACCCGGGAAAGTGCTCCAGAAAATCACAGAATGGCAGTGCAGAGCGTTGCAGGGAGGACAAACCCCACACTACTCTCAGAGCAGGGCCAGGACAGGGACTCGGGGGGACCCATATGCAGGCGAGACAGTGCCAGTGCCTGGGCAGGCAGAGGTGTGGTCTCACCTGGTGAGGATGGGTGGGCCTTGAGCATAGCTGGTGCTAGCTGTGTCCCCAGGCTCTAGGCAGTTGGAGCTGGCTATCTCATGGGGGTGGCTGGGCACAGTGCTGGTGCTGTCCGTGGAGGAGACCAGGTTGCCCCAGTGGTCAGACTGAGGGACGGCTCTGAGGTGCCCATGCAGGCCCGCTGGGAATGTCACTTTCATCTCAGAGGCTGCTTCTCATTATCCATTAGGTGGATGGGCAGTGACGCATAGGACTGGCTGCCCAAAGCAGAAGACCTCTTTTTCAGGAACTGGCCAGGGCCGGAGATGGCAGCTGAGGGACAGTGGCTGTGAGGATCTGGCCGGCATCACTTGAAGACACACAGGGTAGATAGCTCACTGCTGGGTCCATGTGGCTGGGGGCCAGAGGTGGAACAGCCTGCAGCCCAGGGAGGCTCAGGACTCTGCAAGGCACCCCAAGTCCGGGCCAGACCTTGCCCTTCCTGTGGGCTTCCTGGTAGCTGCAGCCCCACCTGCTGTCCACACTCAGGGCCGTGGGGGTCATCCTGGTGATGACAGCTGCCCCTGCAACAGCGGGACTGCTCAAGTGGCAGCCCGTGCCTCCTCACCCTGTCCACCTAGCTCCCAGGCAGCCTCTGTCTTGGAGGAGAGTCTGGGGCTTGGTTCACTCCCACCCACACACACATTTTATTTTTTTCAATTAAGTTTCTCAATACTTATTTTTCCTTAAAAAATCAGTAGTGCAAGTAAGTCTTTGAATCATTACTAAATAGGTTTAGGAATTAGCAAACTAGACAGACATTTATTCATTTGTTTTTTTGAGACAGGAGATTGCTATACAGTTCAGGCTGGCCTTGAACTCACTATGTAGCACAAGCTGGCCTCAAAACTTGTGATCCTCCTGCCTCAGCCTCCTGAGTGCTGAGATAACAGCCACCATGCATAGCTAAAGGGACAGGAGCTTAAAGAGAAAAATGAGAAATTTCATTCTGTTCAGAGATGAAACCCTTGTTGCCCAGGTCACTTGGGAACTCCTTGGTGTGGTTGCCCCATGCCAGGTGGCTCTTTGACAGTCAGTTTATTTTTACTGCAGTCTGGTGCACTGTTTAAATTCTCTCGATGGGGCACAAAAGACTAGTGTAGACCCAGCACATCCATAGAGTTGAAAGTGACCCAGGGACCCTCATCTGTGGGTCCCATCCACTCCAGTGCCATGGCAGGACGGAAGCAGACTGCTGTTCCTTCCTGTGACACCATGGAAAACTGCTTCCAGGGGCCAGGAAGGGCCCGGCGGGGAGCAGCGCCCTGAGTTCAAGGTGGGAAGCCACATACAAGTCTCTGCCTCTGCCTCACACCTTCCTGGGTCACTCTTCTCCAGGGCTGAGCTAGGACGCAGCCCAGCTGTCTTTGGTGCTCATGCCTGGACAGTATGTCCTGACTCTCAGGGATAGAGTCCGGAAGCCTCTCTGGAGGAGGGGGCACTGCTCCATCTTGGGGCTCGTCCTGCATCTGCTGGTCCTCGGTGGCCCTGAGCTCACTGTTATTCATGGCCAGAGAGGGGACACACCAGGGTCTCTCTTGTCACAAGAACACAGTTCTCATTAACCCTCCTCCCTTGCCCCAGTACTTAATCTCCTAGAAGTGGCCCCAGGATTCTGTTCCAGAGACAAAGTGGTCAGGCCAGGCCCTGGACTTGCCTCCACCTCCAGCACCATGCCTGGGACATTGCTGGGCTCCTCCAGGTTGGGCTTTGTGGTGGGTGTGGCCAGTTGGGCTGTGGCTGTGGGTAGCAGGGCAGAGCTGGCCAGAAGTGGAGGAGCAGGGTCCTGACACTGTGATCTGTCATTGGTCCTTGCCCCTTGGCCCCTTGGGGACAGTTCCATAAGGACGCAGCTGTGCAGAAGCACAAGTAGTTTGTCACAGGGTGGGTAGAAGAGTGTCAGGGCTCTGGTGAGCAGGTGGCATGTTCAGGGGCTTTGGCCCCACTGCAGTCTGAGTGTGCTTCATGCTCAGGAGAGCTGCTGCTGGGCTCAGGAGCCTTGTGATTCTAAGGTGACATCCACTCAGGTCCCTTTGAATGTGTGCCTCTCATGACTCTGCCTTGTTCCTTTCAGGGGCTCAACATCCCTCACACCCTCAGGTATGTCACCCAAGCCAAGTCTCAGCCCAGGATGGGGGCTCGAGAACGCCCCCTATTCTGATCCATCAGGTGTAAGCTGGGTCCAAGAGTGGTGCCCAACAATGCTGTGTGTCTTGCTGGGAAAATAGGTGGCAGCGTGATGGGGATCCTTCCCAGTCTGCGCTGGGGGAGGAGATTTGGGAAGTAAGGGCCAGGCCCTGCTGGCAGCCTGTGCTCTGGTGGGCACTGGCTTGCTCATGTGGGCAGAGCTGGCATGGAGCCCGGCCTACGGGCCAGCCTCCCTGGGCTCCTCCAGGTTGCAGCCCCAGCTCCAGCTCACTGGCAGGGTCATGGGATGGTGCCAGCATCCTTAACCCTCACTCACAGACAGGAGACTGGGTGCAGTGGCCAACAGGTCCAGTGTGGGGTGCAGGGCATGGACACTGCCAGTGTCCAAGCCTACTGGTCCCCTGGCCCTGGTGTAGACAGCTCTAGAACTGGGTGGGAGCTGTGTCTTGCTGCCCACTGAGTGGAGTTTGAACCTTGCGTGCTGCTAGGGTTGTGGTGGTCCCTCCCTTTAGGGTCACTGCAGGGCAGGCTCAGCCTCCGCGGAGCTTGTGACGAAGGGTAATCCCTCCTGCCCACTCTGCCCCACCTCAGCAGGCCTTTGGGGCACATTAGTGACCCATGACCAGGCCTTTGGTTCTTGTCTTGCAAGTTCTAGGTGGAGACCTACTGTGTGCACATGTGCATGTGTTAGGCTGTGTGGCTTAAACTCATACACGTGTTATAGAAGGTCTGGAGGCTGAGGGTGGAGGTGCCCGCGGCAGTGCTCAGGAGCCCGCTGCTGAGCCACTGCACCTGCCCTGCACTTGGCCTCAGGCCCGAGGACCATGGGGAGCTGGGGCTGAGTTCTCACCTTGTCAGCAGCAGCAGGGGAGCATGTGGGGGGTGTGTGTGAGGGCACTGTGGGTGCCCCAGGAGCAGAGGGTGGCCTGGAAGCCAGGCATACTAGGGAAGCACAGGGAGAGGACAGCCCCAGCCCTGTGCCCAGGATGCTTAGCGTCTCTATTTTTGGTAACATCTAAGCCTCTCTGTCACAGGGCCAAGGTCACGCTGTGCGGCCTACAAACCCCTTGTTGCCCGGGCTCAGTGGAGGTCGTGCAGGGCACCACTGTGAGTGCTGGGCGCCCCGGGCTCTGCGCCTGCCAGCAGCACGGGGTGGGGTGGCCTGGGTTACGTGGGAAGCACACTCAGCAGGTGCGCACCACTGAGCCACCCCATCCCTACCCGCAACCTCAGCCTTTGTGTTTTTTGAGACTGGATCTCAGCAAATTGCCCAGGCTGGCTTTGAACTCCTAATCCTCTTGTGGCTAGACTGAGTCCAGTAAAGAACACCCGAGGAGACAGGGAGCAGCTGCATTTGACACCAGCAGTCCTAGTCCTAGCTGGCGTAACTTCCAACAAAAGCCAGGTGGTGAGTGTTTGTGAGCCAGAAGTTTTCTGTGAGGCATAAGCAGGGGTACAAAGGTGGGACAGGACAGCCTGGCAGTCCCTCTGATTAGCTAGCAGGGTGAGATCATCGGTTACAGGGCCAGATTGGTGACCACCAGTTCCAAGTCTAGATTCAGGACCGCAAAGCTGGGTATGATCAAGTGTCCTGAGTGTTCAGTTAGGCTGTCATGGCCACAGGGGTCGAGGGAGCCGTGACAGAGCCGTGAAACAGTTATGGAGCCAGGTAGCTTCCAAGAGAAAAAAGGTTTTAAAAGAACAGTTTTTCCTTGGACAGCTTTTCCCTTTCATTTCTCCCTCTTGTTCTTACTCAGAAAAGACAATTTCAGTGTTGCCCTATTTAAGCTGCATCGGAGGGCAGTGCTTAAGGCCATTTGGAGACTTCTGCTGTTGGTCCGCACCGCAACGGAGTGAGTCATCCAGTTGATCGGGCAGGTGACCAGAGCAGTTGTTCCTAGCCCAGCGAGGCTCACCCCAAGTGGGCCTGGGACTATCTGGGTGGCCCTCTTATACCTGTGGAGGCCTTGGGTGCCAGGACACTTGTGCCTCCCTCTCCCATGTAGGCCTGGGTTGTGCTAAGAGGATAACAGAGGCACGCTGCCTTTTGGGTGTGTCCAGGCAGGCTTTTACCTCTCTGGGACGAAGAAATGGGTTTTGTCAGGGCGGTCAGGCTCCCATCAGGGCGCTGGGTGGCCCAGATGCGTGGAGGTGTGGCAGTGGCGCCTGTGGGCGGACACAGGCACGTTTCCACTAACAGGTAGAGAAGCCCAAACAGGAGCTGAACTTTTACACTGTGTGAGCTTCTTTGAGGAAGTACATATGTGGGGAATCTGAAGGAAAGGGAGGGGCAGACTTCAGGCAAAGCCGGCAGTCCGAAGCAGTGTCTCGGGAGCTGACGTTCAGGACATTACGAGCAGACTGGAGTGTATATTCCACGTCCAGGGAAAGCTGGACTGCCTCCTTTATTTTCCTCAGTCTTTACCGGGTGAAATGCAGCCCAGGCTTGCGCTGGGTCCGTCTGGTTTCCCTTGGCTAAACTGAACAGAGCCAGAAGCTGAACCCCAGCATTAAATGCAGGCACTCTGGTAACCACAGATACTGTCTAGTTATAACTGATAGCCTAGGCTTTTTCTAAATGTGGAAGACAGTTTAAAATAGCAAGTACGATCAACAAAGCCCTGTATGGAGTGAGGAAAAGAGCCTGCTGGTTGTCTTCCACGGGTCTGGGGCAACTGTCCACAAGGCCAAGGCGTAGGTTAAGGTGGTAAGAGGACAGGGAGCAAGGGCCAAGCTGGACAGCACAGTATCCAGTACGTGGGGAGGGACTGGCGTAAGTCGTCACCCAGAATCCTCTGGACACCGTCCTCCAGGCTTCAGCTGTGCATGGGCCTGTCTGTCCGGAGTGATGGGCAGGGCTTGGAGTGCATTGTCTCTTCAGCAGTACTTCAGGGGAGCTGGCTTGTCTAGACAGACTTCACAGCAGTAGTCCAGCTGTGCCTTTTGACCCAAGAGTGCTGGATCCACAGCTGGATTTATGACACCCCAACAGCTGGTGGAGGTTTAGGCCCAGTGGATAATGGCAGCCTTCCTGGGCTTCCAGATTGCAGGCAGCAGCGGAGAAATTTCATTCCTATTTTTTATTTGTTTCCTTTCACCATGAGAAGTCTACATTCCTTGTATGGCATTCCATGGACGTGAACAGCGGCAAAAGCACACCTCAAGCCAGGATAAATGTTCACTTTCTTTTCTTTTGCCCAGTTGAGAGTTTGTATCAAGGCCCATAATTCAGATTTTTTTTTTCTTTTTCATAATTCAGCTTTCTGAGCAGACCAGTTTTGTGGAAGAGATCTGGCTCGGCGCACTTCCCCCGGTGAGGAGCTCTTCCTCCACCGGAGCAACAGCATGTCAGCCTGACATTTCCCACCCTGACTGAGCTACTGCCATTCATAAGCAGGTGCACTCAGCATCAGACAAGGGCTCCCTCTAGATCGGGCCAGCCGGCAAACAGCTCATGAATCAAACCATGATGGGGGGCCAAGCTCAGTGGGCAAGAAGGTCGCTGGGCCCAGAGGTTCAATCAATTGAAGATGAAGTCAGGGATTCTCACAAAGCAGTCTTGATACTGAGCTATGTGGCTGCTAGACCGCCAACGGTGTGCCCACCTATTTAACAGCTCCAGAACAGCATGTGGGACTTGAACTGTCAGGTTTTGTACTAGGGTTAACTGGTCAGCTTCTTTAATCAGAAGGACAGCTGCTGCCAGTGCTCAGGGGGGAGGCCAGCCCTCACCACAGAGTCTAGACTGACAAATATGTGAAGGGCCTCTCCCAAAGGCTGGTCTTCAGGTCAGGATTCCTGATGCCGTGTATCTTTGTTCATCAGCAAACAGGATCAGGGCCCTAGTTGCATCAGGAAGCCTGGCGCTGGGTTGCTAACTTGGGGCCTGAGAGCACTCGCTCTGTTCTAAGGTCCAGTTTGACAGTGCCCGTTTCATTTTCTTTCCTGTCAGCGTGTCATATGCAGGCTTAGCTTTCTTAGCAAGCCCTTGTATCCAAATTTGACAGAAATTGCAGCACCCAGGAATTCTCTAATCTGTCTTTTATTTTCAGGCCTTGGGTGCTGAGTTGGGCCTCCCGTGAATTGGTGCTGCTTAGCAGCACTGGGGGTCGCTTTGGGATAGAGCTCGGTCACCAAAGGGGCCAGGTTGATAGCAGGCCCCAGGAGTCCTCTGCCAACACTGCTGGAAACGACTCTCAGGACTTCAGGGTTAGGGCTTCAGGCATTTTCTTCCTCTTGAGGTACAGTAGGAGTTACTATCAAGTCTGGGATGGTGGATGAAAGTGTGAGTGAGGCTGGCTGGTTTGGAGCACAGGAAGCATTTGTTCCCAATGTGGAGAGGAGGTCATGTCCCAGGACAGGCATAGGGAACTCAGGCATGGACGTTTGATAAAGCCTTCACATCTCGTGGGACCTGCTTTGACAGAAGCTCTTTTCAGAGGGAGCTCCTGTGGCCCTAAAGACCTGGACTCGTCAAGAGCTCAAGGGAGCAGCAGGCTGAGTCAGAACTGAGCATTCAGCCCCACCATCCAGATCCCGAAAGTCCTGGGTTTCCCTCATTCTGATGACAGCCATAGGCTGCCAGGGCCCAGTCCAATGAAGCCCGGTCTGGCTTACTGGTCATTAAAAGAGGCCGAGGAGAAGTTCAGGCAGAGGTGGCCCCAGATAATCAAGTTTCTTTGTGTCTCGCAGAAAGAGGGGGCATTTATCTTTGCAGCATCCAAGCTGTAGCAAGCATATTGGTCTGCTGCTGCCAGTTTTAGGCAGTGAGGCTCGAGGGGCCTCCTATAGTGGTTGCCATGGTGGGATTGGCCTTTGGGCATTTCGGGAACAGGCTTCCCTAACGCTGCAGCTGGAAGAGCAGTGTTCTGTTGGGCTCTGTGATCTGCCTCATGCTGTTGCTCCATTTTTATTCCCGTTCTTGGTTTACAAAGACCTGAGCAATCTGAAGTAATTGCGTGGTGTCCAGAAAAGCCTTTTGCATTTTTCTTCTAATGTCAGGGGCTGAGTGCAACAAAAGTAGGACTGACCATTTGTTGACTTTCAGGAGCCTGAGGTCAAAGGGTGTGTAGACCTGGTGGGCTTCACAGAGCCTGATAAAACCTGACTCGACTTTCACTGGGTTCCTGGGTAGCTTCAGTAACTTTAATGTGCTTTTCACCTCCTCTTTGAGCCCTTCGAGGAGAGCAGTACAGTACTGATCTGAGGTCTTGCTGCTGTCTGCTGATTACAGTCCCAGTTGGGATGCACTCTGGGGAGGACTGTGTTCCCCCATGCATCAGGATCGGTCACAGTGGTGCGGGCTTTGATTTTTACCAGGCTTGTGCCCCACTTAAAGCACAGCAGAGTTCTGAAGTATTAAACGGAGTCCTAAGGAGGTGTCTACAGTTTTCCCATTTGACAGGTGGGTGTGCAGGTGGAAGGGTTCTTCACCCCTTATTTGAATCAAGTCCAAGTGAGTAGATCTGGGTGAGCAGGAGGCTGTGGTTCAGGAGGCAGAACTGGTGTTGGCAGTGGTGGCAGCGCAGCTGGCTGAGCAGTTTGGGACTGATGAAAGTAAGGAGGAGGCAAGTCAGCTTTGGGGTCCTCAGGCAGAACAGCATAAAGCTCTGCTAGCCTGGGCTCAGTCTGAGAGCCCTCAGGGAAAGGGGTGTGCGTGTGTGTGTGTGTGTGTGTGTGTGTGTGTGTGTTGAACTTAGGACCTCACAGTGCCAGGCAGGCACCATGCTGCTGAACTGTGGCCCTCCCAGCCCCAACCAGGATGGCTTTCTTGTCGCACAGGACACAGGTGCAGAGCCAAGGTGGGAGGCTCTGCTGCAGGTTGATCCCAGGAGTCAGTGTCAGGACACTGTAGGATGGCCTTGCTCTCCAGGGTCTGTCACTTTGCCCTAGACTCGGTGGACAGTGTCCACATCAAGATGGCCAGTCGGGCAAAGGTTTGGTTGTCTAATATACAAGAGGCATGGAGCCTCTGAAGGCTGTCACTGTGAAGGTTTCACTGTCACTCTGCAGTCACCAGGAAACCCTCTTTTGCCACAGTCGAGGATCCTGGGTTTTCTCTGGCTTGCGCTCATTCTGTCTCCCTGCAGTATGTGTCATGCACCTACGAGCTGTGGCACAAGGAGGAAGGTGTGCTCCACAAACGAGGGGCCTACGGCACTCTGCTCGCGAGGCTGTGAGGCCATGGCCATTGGCGCGTTCATACTCCCAAGCCTGGTGAGACCCTCATGACAGAGGCTGTGTCACCTGTAAGCTGGGACTATGGAGATCTGACCTGCTGCAAGTCCGGGAGGCCTTTCCTCCATGGACAGCCTACTGCTGTCTGTTACACTCACACAGGCACTTAGCAGGCACTCAGAGGTTAAACGTGCCACCCACTTCCCTTGAGAGTGGCTTTAATACCAGAGGTGATCAACCTCTTCTGACTGGGGTGCCCCGGGGTCTCCCCCATCTGATGTGCTGACCCTGCTGTGCCCTTTTCCCCTCTTTTGAACCCAGAGGGATGGTCAGCACCGCTCAGGGGCCTCTGGTCCAAGCTTCTGAGAGGAGGGCATGCCTTCCTGCTGAGGACCCTGGAGAGCTCCGGGCCAACTTCCTGGCCCCATCCAGCAGCCTAAGCAGTCAGCCCTGCCTTCCCAGTCAGGGAACCAAGAATGTTGGCAAACTGAGTCCAGTAAAGAACAACACCCGAGGAGGTTGGGAGGCAGGGAATAGCTGCATTTGACACCAGCAGTCCTAGTCCTAGCTGGTGTAACTTCCAACAAAAGCCAGGTGGTGAGTGTTTGTGAGCCAGAAGTTTTCTGTGAGGCATAAGCAGGGGTACAAAGGTGGGACAGGACAGCCTGGCAGTCCCTCTGATTAGCTAGCAGGGTGAGATCATCGGTTACAGGGCCAGATTGGTGACCACCAGTTCCAAGTCTAGATTCAGGACCGCAAAGCTGGGTATGATCAAGTGTCCTGAGTGTTCAGTTAGGCTGTCATGGCCACAGGGGTCGAGGGAGCCGTGACAGAGCCGTGAAACAGTTATGGAGCCAGGTAGCTTCCAAGAGAAAAAGGTTGGTTTTTTTTGAGAAAAAGTTTTTTTATATTTTAAATAAAACTATTATTCAGTTATGGTTAGTCAAGTCTATTTTTCTACATAACTTGTGAATTCTTTAGCATCAAATGTTTTCATCATTTGCTTCTGTTCCTGTTTTCCTGACCACTGTCTTCACTGTTCCTTCTACAACACTGCCGTGCCATGCCTGAGGCAGTGAAGTCTTTTTAACAATTGCCGAAGGCCTTGTACATTCATTTGCAGCTATCTTATTGCATGCAATTTTCTTCAGTTATCTTCTATGTAAGTTCTTGAAAATTATTGCTTACAACCTTCATACATCTTCAAAATGTGTAGACTTTGTTGTACCTCAGAAGCCTGGGGACGGACCCCTGGGCACTGCTGCCACCCTGAGGACAAGGCTGATGCGACCTGCTCACCTTGCCGCTTCAGAGACTGCACGGGAAAGAGAGAAGAAGTTTTTCAAATCTCATATAGTTTTACATGGAAGCCTTCAAATAATTTTTTTTT
>NW_004524615.1:607840-633202 GCF_000260255.1 Octodon degus
CATTCCTCAGGTGATGGGCATCTTGGTTGTTTCCAAGATTTGGCTATCACAAATTGTGCTGCTATAAACATAGGCACACATATATCCCTATGATACGATGTTTTCAGATCCCAGCTCTGTTTATGTAGCTCTTATTTTGCTCTGTATTTGCATTTGCGGTCTCTTGTTAAGGGAAGCTATGTGATGTTTGTGTGTCTGCTTTGTTTCACTTAGCAGTATGTTGTCCAGTGCACCTGCTTCTGCCCTGCTGTGTGGCAGAGTAGTACTCCAGCGTGTGTAAACACGCGTGCTTTGCCCATTCATCTGCGGGTGGACATGCGGGCAACTTCCAGGATGCAGCGAGCAGGAGCCGTGCTGCGATCAGTGGGCATGCACTCATCACTGTGGTATGATGTCTTTCGACTTCCAGGAAGACACCTAGGAGACCAGCTGGGCAGAATGGAATTCTTAGTTTCAGGTTTTTGAGGATCTCCACACTAATTTCCACAATGGTAGGGCCAGGGTGTTAGCTCAATAGAATAAGCACTTTCCTGGCAAGTGCAAGATCCTGAGTTCAATCCCCAGTACCGCAAAAAACAAAACAAAATCCACAATGGTTTTACTAGTTTATATTCTCATCAACAATGTAGGAAGGCTCCTTTTTTCCCCACAGCCTCACCAGCATTTATTATTTAGCTTGATGATAGCCTTGCTTTCTAGCGTAGGTAGAATCTCAGTTTATTTTAATTTGCATTTCTCAGATGGTCAGCAGTGTTGAAACATTTAAAACATTTATTGGCCTCTCGTCTGTTTTATTGAATGAGCCATTTATTTGGGAGGCGGTCTACTTTTTTGGAGTTCTTTATACATTCTGGAAGTTGGTTCTGTCCGAGGAGTAGCTGGAAGGCAGTTTTCCCCGCTGTGTGGATGTCCACTTTGGTGGTGGTTTCCTTTGCTATTCAGAAGCTTCTTCACGTGATCCCATTTGTTCATTGTTTTTTTTTTAATTTTTATTTTTTTATTATTTTATTTATGTGTGTGTGTGTGTGTGTGTGTGTGTGTGTGTGTGGCCAGCTCAGCCCACCAGGGGGCGGGGCTGGCTGGCATGTGGTGCTGGGGGATTGAACCGCGGTCCCTGTGCTTTTGCTTGGCTTAGCTTGTTCTAAGTAGGTGCTTTAGACCACTGAGCCATCTCACCAGCCCCCATTTGTTCACTCTTGACGTTATTTCTTATGCAACTAGAGTTCTCTTCAGGAAGACCTTGCCTATGCCTTCAGGAATTGTCTTCCTTTTGTCTTCCAGCAGATTTGCCGTTTCTATGTTAATGTGGTTACCTTTGACCCCTTTTGATTTACTTATCACTTCCTGACCTGCATGTTTCACTTCACGAGATCCTCAGGGCCCACCTGTGCTGTGGCCTGGGTCGCAGCTTACTCCTAAGGCTGGACGCTGTCCTCCCCATGGAAAAGGGCATCTGTTTACCCATCTGTTGCTGCTGGGCGCCTGTTAGCTGTTGTGAGTAGTGCTGCTGCAGACGTGGCTGTGCAGACATCCCTGCAGCCATGCTGACCAGGGGTCTGTGTAGCTGGCATCTGGCTTCTGCCTCTGGTACCTGTGGGTGTCCCGTCCTGGCACTATGTCTCTACCCTGGCCCAGTCTCCTCTTGGTCACACTGCCTTCCTCTGTTGAGGGAGCCCTGTGGCCCTCGCCTGGCTCAGTGGGGCACAGGCTGCCTGGCCAGGTGGCGTGTGCAGCGTGTGGTGTGACCACTCACCATTCCTTCCTTGCTTGTAGATTACTATAGCCCAGCCATGCTGGGGCTCAAGATGGACCAGGAAGTCCTTGCAGAGCTGGTAAGGATGAAGCTGCCAGCGGTAGCGGCCCTGCTGGACGGGCATGGTGTGCTGTGGACCCTGGTGGTGTCCCGCTGGTTCATCTGCCTGTTTGTAGACATCCTGCCTGTGGAGGTGAGCACAAGGGCAACCCCTGGCATGGCAGGGGCCACTGAGTAGGTGACTGGTTTTCTGTCCTGCAGACTGTGCTTCGCATCTGGGACTGTTTGTTCAACGAAGGCTCCAAAATAATCTTCCGGGTGGCCCTGACCCTGATTAAACAACACCAAGCATTTATCTTGGAAGCCACCAGTGTGCCTGACATTTGTGACAAATTCAAGCAGATTACCAGCGGGAGCTTCGTGATGGAGTGCCACACGTTCATGCAGGTGTGTGAGGGTTGCTGCTGCTCACAGGAGGGCTCCTTCCATGGCCATCGTCAGCGTGGAGTACAGGGCCCCGGCTCTGCTCATTTGCGAACCAGCAAGATCCCTGCCCAAGGCCGCCTGACCTGCTGGCAGGCCAGGTCAGAGTGCTAGAGGCAGAACATGGCTCTGGCTTGCCATTTCCCCAGGGCTGGGGGCTTGTGGTGTCATGTCCATAAGGCCTGACCTCACAAGGAGCCTCATCAAAAGGATTCCTGGCTGCCATCTCTAGCTGGTGGTCTTGTCCTGCCCCTTGCACTGGTGGCTTCCCTCATAGCTCCAACAGAGGGGTTGGCCTTTATGGCCCCCGAGATGTGGGGCCCCAGGCCAGGGGCAGACTGAGTGAGGACCTGGCATGTGGAAAATGGGGCTGTGGGGACGGCAGGGTGTGTGTTGGGAGGGGGTGGGGCTGCAAGCAGAGCTCACAGCCAAATGGCATTACGCTGCCAAGGCCCCAGGGCTTGATTCACTCTCCCTTCTCTTAAGCTGATGACAAATTCTGGTGAAGTGAGGGGCAGGGGCTGTATGTGGTGCAGGGCACTGTTCTGGCCGGCAGGTGGTAGTTTCAGAAAGAGCAGTGGGCTGGGCTAGAAAACCCATGCTGGTTCCCCTCTGCATGAACAGTCTGTGCAGGGTGGCGGATCCTCTGCCTGGGCTCATTCTGGGGAAGAGTCTTGCACCCAGCTGGCACAGGCAGGGGCTCCACAGGCGTGCTATCACGCCCACATGGGTCCCTAGCTTCAGTGAGAGAGAGATCAGGTCCATGCAGGTTCTCAAGTCTGCTGTTGGCTGTCACAGCTGTCCTCTCTTCTTCAGGCCTCTAAAGGGGGTGATTCCTGAGGGACTTCCCAGTGTGAGGGTCCTTGCTTGGCTTGGGCAGAATTTGTGGATTGGCAGTGTGTGGCCATCAAGTATTAACGGCCCCGAGCTTCGATGCCAGCAGCTCTCAGCTGTCCCTGTAAGTGGAGGTCTTGGGACAGGGGCTTCTGGTGATTCTCCGCTGCTGTCATTCCCCGCCTCAAGGCAGATCCCTAGCACTGGCTGTGGGCCGCTTTTGGCACAGAGGCCTTTGATGTTCCCAGCTCTGAGTGTACCTGAGCAGGGTGCTCTCCTTGACAGGGGCTCACCAAAGGCTCCTGTGAGAGCACTGGGCCTTCCTCTCGCTTCCCACATCTTACTCTGCTTTCAGTCATTTGGTTTTTTGCTGTTTTGTCCTTTTTGAGACAGCATCTCACTATGCAGTTTAGACTGGCCTTGAGCTCACTGTGTGGCACAGGCTGGTCTCACAACGATCATCCTGCCTCAGCCTCCTGAGGACTGGATTTACAAGTGTGTGCCACCACTCCCGGCTTGATCATTTGTGTGTGTGCACCAGGAACTGAACCCAGGGCAGGGCCCACCCACGCTAGGGAAGTGCTATCCCACGGAGCTGCATCCCTGCTGTCACCCTTCATGTCCAGGAGCTGAAGGCTCAAGGTCTGCCTGCCAAAGGCCTCACTTCTGTGCTGGGGCAGCTGGCCCTGCCTGGCAGTAGTCAGAAGTCCTCGCCAGGCTGCTCTAGAGACTGGGGACCAGCCCTTAACACAGAAGAGATGCAGCCTGCTGGGCACGGAGGCACATGCCTGTAATTGCAGCCCTTGGGAGGCTGGGGCAGGAGGATCGCTGTGAGTCTGGACCAGCTTGGGCTACAAAGTGAGCTCAAGGCAGCCTGAACTGTATAGCGAGACCCTGTCTCAAAAATAAATAAGAAGTGTTGCAGCTTGGAAGAGACAAACACCACATCAAACAAAACGGGTCAAAAACAAGCGACAGAAAAGTGAAGTGAGGGCCCAGGACAGGATTAGGCAAGGCCACAGGGTCTCTGCCAGTCCACTCCACCTTGAAGCCCAGGTGGTAGCTTATGAAGCAGAAGGATTGAGTCCCTTAATGCGACACGTGGACTTGTCATTCATCTCCCTGGTGAGTCGGCCCTCTGACAGGTGTTGCGAGGCCCTCGACCAGCCCCCCAAGTGTCTGCCAGAGTCCGGCATGTGTTTGTCCTTTCCTCTCTGGGGTTTGCACCCAGCAGGAGCCTCCATGGCAGTGTCCCCCGGGGCTTAAAAGAAACAGGTTTGCCCCAGAGACCCAGACAGTGTCCTTAAGCTTGGCCACAGTGAGGTGCTTGGTAAAACCTGGCCCAATCCTTCCATCTAGGTTGTGGAGTTTATGGGGATCCATCCTTCCATATTCTAAGTTAAACAGGGTCTACAGGCTAAGGCAGAGGTGTAGCTTTGTTTGAATCTGATAAAGGCTGGTGCTGTTTGCATGTGGTCCGGACCTTTGCTCTGACTCCTACCTCAGAGCTCAGAAAAGAGCCACCAAAACTCATTTCCCTTCTTTATTCCTGGGGGCTGTCCTGACCTTAGGAAAGCTCTCAGAAGCAGGGTGGACATAACTCAGGCTTTGCCATCTGGTGCATTCCCAGATGACTGTGGTCCCCAGGAGGGGCAGAGACATTGCTTACCCAAATGTGTGGGAATGATGCTAGGTGACTGTCCCAAAACAAGACCGCTATCACTTTGGAGATTCTGGGAGACCAAGCAGGGATCATCTCCCTCAGAGGGCCCTCACCTCCTAGGCGGAAAAAGCTTCACCCCTTCCTCATCCATGCCCACCTGTCTGTGCTCCTGCCCCCTCCACACAGCTGTGCTGTAGGCAGGCAAACTCCCCTGGTCCTAGGAGAGGCAGAATCCATGGCCTGGCTCTGCAGAGAAAGCTGGAATTTCTGCCTGCTAAGTGCCATTCTGACTTTAGGTCTACAGGAGGCCCACAGTCTCTTCCTCTGGGCCCAACTGGGTAACACAGACAGACATGGCAGAGCCAGGCCACAGAACCGGGGTCTCTTGTGCACCCAGCCTGTAGCCTTCGTCTGTCCATCCACTGATCGCCATAGCAATGTCAGGACAGCAGAGACAAAAAGATCACTGGACTACTTCACTCTGAAACGAACTCTACTTTGTTTCCAGAAAGTATTTTCAGAACCTGGGAGCTTGTCCATGACGACCATCACCAGGCTCCGTGAGAACTGCCGGGCAGCACTGCTGGCACAAAGGTGACCACGTCCCCCACAGTGTCCTTACATTCCCAGTACTGGGAGGAGCCTTGACTGCCAGGGTAGGCCCCTGGGGAGTGTCTACTGCCTCCATTAGTGCTGTACAATACTTGAAGTCACTATTCTTGTGTTTTTTTAAAAAGTGATTTAAAAATCACGGCATTCTATAGCCTTTCTGTTACTACCTAGTAAGTCCTAAGTCCCTTAAAACAGTAATATACAAAATGTGAGATATGTGTTTCTATTTAATAAACTATTCTGGCACTGTGAGTCTGATTAGCAACTGTCAGCTGTGGCTGTTGTGTTCCCCATGCCAACACTTCCGCTCCCTGAAGCACAGCACCTATCTTTGCCTGTGGCTTGTGCCTGCAGCACGACTTCCTTAGCAGTTTTCAATGACTGAGTCTGAGTGGACAGGTGAGCATCGGACCTGGGGTTAGGGACCAGGGTCCGTATGCAACCAGTGGGGGACCAGGCTGGGGCTTCCTCCTGCCTGTCCTGACAGGCAGTGCTGGCCACTGGGCTGACTGACACCTGCACTTGGACAGGAAGCTTCCTGCGGGGTCAGGCCGAGCCCTGTGGGGGCTGATAGCATAGGCAGGGAAGGTGGGGCAAGGATGAGCCAGGTCCACACACCCTGCTCGGCCCATGGTAACCCCCTTCCCACGCTGACCTTCCGGCATACCAATTTGCATCTGCTGGTCCCTGTGGCATATGCCTACGAGGTAGGCTTCTCAACTGTCTCAGATGCAGGCGGGCACTTAGTAGCCTCCCATGGTGACTCATGCCCATCAATCTGGCAAGCCATCCCTGTGGTAGCCCTGCTCTGGGGACAGGCCTTTCTGCAGTAAGGCCATCCCCTATCACCGTAGAAGCCATTGGTCACTACAGGAGGCCCACAGTCTGGGCCTGGTGACAGGTCTGATCCTCTGAGGCACCTGTACTGAACCCTGGAGGGCTGCACCCTCCCTCTTGTCACAGCATACAGGGTTCTTCCTACCCAGGTACTATGTTTTGGACCAGGCTAGCTGAGGGTGAACCTGCCCTGTCCAATGTCCCTGCTCCCTGGAGTCTTGGAATAGCCCCTGGCACTGCCAAGGGAAATACAGTTCTCAAAAGGTGTCCACCCCAGGCCCTTCCCACATGCTGATGTTCCTGACAGGCTCAGGTGCCCATCCTGTCCAAACTGAGGGTGGCAGCTTTCTGACGAGACACGAGTCTCCCCTGGGTGGGGTGGGATGGGTGGTGGGTTATGAGTTGCCATGGAGCCCACTCTGGCTAACTACATGCCAGTGGCACTACTGTGCCTCTCCATCAGGCTAAGGTCAGAGAGCCAAGCTCTGGGCACCTGGCAGCAGTTCTGTTCCCCCGGGCACCTGCATCCCGCACAGCCCTCATCTCAGCATATTGGGTGTCTCTCCCCCACCCCTTTCTGTGTCCTGACAACTGAGGGCCTGGCCTACTCTGGGGGGAGCAGAGCAGTGCTGAGAAAGAGACCAGCCCTGCCGCTGACACTGTGGAAGCTGCTCTGGGGACCAGGTGAGAGGCCGGTGCTGAGGAGAAGCCGCTCTTGATTCTGGCAGGTACCTGCCTGCAGAGACCACAGTGCACACCATGCTTCAGGGCAGAGCAGCCCAAGGTCAGTGGGGAGCAACACACACACACACACACACACACACACTCACTCTCTCTCTCTCTCTCTCTCTCTCTCTCTCTCTCTCTCTCTCTCTCTCCCTCCCTCCCTCCCTCCCTCTCCCGGCTCTGTGTCCACACCATCCTGGGCGCTTGAAACGCTGACAAAAGCACCAGGTCCAGACACACAAAGAAAGAGACTGTTTATTAGCGTCGTTACAGGCAGTACACCCCAGAGCTGGGCTCTGTCCAGCGACTGAGCACAGCAGAGGCACCAGCAGAGCAAGGCCATCCGTGTACGGTGTGCAACAGGGCTACTGGATGCCACCAGAGGCCAGAAGCCACATCACAAGGGAACAGAAATAATGCCCTTCCGACACCTAGGCAAGTGCAGCTACTAGGCGGCTGGAGCGGGGACGCTGAGGTCACCTGGACACTGGGCCTGGCCCTCTTGCCTGCAGACGCCCCCAGTGCCCACAGAGCTTACTGCTCTGCTGGTCTCAACCTGGGGGCCAGCCTAGGGATCAGCCACCCCATCAGTCCACCGTGTTCAGACCAGACACCTGCAAGGCCTAAATCTGAGCAAAGAATAAAAGAACCAACACCAAATTTGAAAACACTGAATGAGTGGAGCCCATGCCAATTCAGATAAGCACTCTTGCTCTCTGCAGAGTTCTACTTTGGTAAATATTAACATTTAACCAGTTAGCAAAATATTTAACCTGGTTAGCAAAATTAACACCGTCATTTCAATATTAACTCTTTGTGCATAGTAAATGCTGCAGGATGAACTTCACATTTGTAAGCAGATTTAAGAGCAGTTTGCCAGAAAATGTGCCTCCCGCCACGCCACGCCACACACGCACAGGACGTGAGGCCCCGCCCCCAGTGTCTGCGGCATACCCCTGCTGCCCTCTCTAGATGGTCTGATAGCCCGCGTGACTCCTCTTCCTGCCGATGAGGTAGGCGATGAGGACGATGAGCACGAGCCCTGCCAAGGCGCCACCCACAGCGATGGGGATCAGCATGTTGTTCCCGTCTAGCAGACACTCCTCTGCTGCAACGTGGAGGGCGCTGTCACTCCAAGGCCCACCCGACTGCCCACCTGCCCCCCAGGCCTCCCTGGCAAGGGGGAAGAAAGGGGTGCCAGGGTGGGAGGCTGCATGCAGGAGACAGGGACAGGTGTTCTTCTCCTAGCTGAGGGTGGACATGCAGGCCAGCTACGCCCACCACCAGCTGGCCCTCTGGAACGAGAGCATGACCACATCATGGAGGCTGCCACCTGCCCTGTCAGGCATGTCAGGCCCTTCTGAAGTGAAGAACTGTCTGCACAGCCTCACTGCCCCCTGTAGAAGAGGATTCCCATGGCTAGCCAGCACCCAGGAAGGCCTATAGGCTGCACCGCTGATCACCACACCATAAATACAGCCCGCAGTGTACTCACCAGACCCAAACTTGTCCCCTTCGACCTTGAAAGCCTGGACCTGCACGCCGAAGAGGTTGAGGAAGAAGGTAGGTGTGACACGCAGCTGCTCCTCAGCTGAGCACTTGTAGGAGTTACCAAGAGTGGCCTGCAGGGCTCTCAGTGAGCTGTTAGCGGCATGGAAACTGGCCTCTGCAAGACAGGTGAGGGTCTGATCACCTCAGGCCATCGTGGGCAGGGGTCATGCGATCCCGGATAGGAGGCAAGGCATGCGGGGCTCACCTCTGGCATCAGAGACAGTCATATTCAAATCGACTTCTTGCAGGAAGAACCGGTTGGCACTTGCATTCTGAAAGAGAAGAGGCCTTGAGCTGCCTGCCTTCAAGTATGGCACATGCATTGTCACCCTGGCAGGCTGCAAGGCATCAACCTGACGTCCTGTGTTTAACTCTAGAAAGCTGCATGGCGTCCTACCTATACGACACCACATTGCGCTCGGTTCCTTCCAAGCCTTTTCACCGATTCAGACTTTGCGCTGAAAAAGGCACTATAGGAGCCACATTATAAAAACAGCAAGCTTTTACTGATCGATACAGGCAAGTTGAAATTCAAGAAACCAACTGGGGCAGGGGAGATAGCTCAGCGGTCTAAGTGCCTGCCTGGCAAGCACAACAACCTGGTTTCGACCACATGCCATGCCAAGCCCCACCCCGGGTACACTGTGTAGCCGCCAAAACCAGGTATGGTGGTATACACCTGTAATCCCAGCAGTTGGGAGGCTGAAACAGGAGGATCATTATGAGTCTATGCTGCATCACAAGACCCTGTACCAAATACTTAAACATAAGTTGTTAGCCAGCTCACCCGCACCACGCATGAACACCCCCAACGCGCAGCACCCTCTCCCTCTTCTGCTGCCTCCACACCTGACTCTTTTGAGGCTAGCGCAGGGCAGAAGAGCACTGCTGCCCACCAGAGCTCAAGAGCCCAGTGCCGCCTCCTCCCACCGTCACTGCATTCGGCGGCACCCTGCAGCAGCCTGTGCTCCTTGCAAGCAGGAAGGGCTCGGGCCCAACGCCCACCAAGACAAGAGGGAAGGTAGCAGGACGGCAGCCTCATGAAGGGGTCCTGACATAGGAAGCCTGGTGAGGAGGAGCCCAGAGCCTCACCAAGCCGAAGCGCAAGACCAGGACCATACTCAGCTCCGGAGTTTTCTCACTCAGCTCCAGAGACACCAGCTGGGCACCACAGCTACCCTTGGGAGAGACTGTCCTGGGGTTGACGTTAACCACTCTGGCCATGGTCTAGAGAAAGCAGAAGAATGACACTTCAGCTCTGAGCTAACATACCCAGAAGAAAACATGCATCCTACACCAATGCAGACTGTTGCCAACAAAACACCCTCTGTAGGAAAAGCTATCCTCCTACCGTGTTGTCCTTCCGTGGGTAAGTGATGTTCAGCTGCAGTCCCATGCTAGCCAGCAGGCAGGTCCCATTACTGCCACTCACGTTGTACCTGTGCATGGAGGGGCTCGGAGGCACAGGGCTGGGCGAGGGGCTGGGCGGTGCAGGTGGTGTGGAGGGTGCGGGTGGTGCAGAGGTGGGGGACGTCATGTCCTGCTTGCAGCGTGTTTCTGTGGGGACAAAGGAGGGCCCACAGAGCCAAGTTCCAAGCCGAGCACTCTTCTAATGATCACTTCCTTCCTGAGCTCAAACTGGGAAATGGGAAGCCCACAGGGAAGAACCAGTATCCTCTATCCAGCCAAGCCCAGGCCCAACAGTGGCCAGGTCTCTTGGCTGCTGGGCACTCAGGGACCCAGAATGCTCTCTGCCTGTCTCTACCTCTGCTGCAAGACAGCTTACCTCACGTCCCTGCAGGTGGCCAGGCATCTCCTAGCCTATTCCTCCGTCCAGGTCAAACCCTGCTCCTGTGGGCCATGAGGAAAGCTGCAACTGGCACAAGGCCATGGACACAGGCCTACCATCTGCACATCACAACCATGTGAAATGTGCCAACACATCCTTACTGACTTCTCACAACTTGGCATGTGCTACTGACATCACCGCCACCACAGGAGTCCCTGCTCACAGCCCAGCTAGGGGTGGGTAGACCTGAAGGAGAGCTGAAGAGGTTGTTTCGATTTCTCTCCGGGGCGAAATGTGAGAAGACCAGTGAGAGAGAGCCACCAAGGAAGTGAGAGACATGGGGGCCTATGGAGAGGCTACTCGGGGCTAGGCTCCAGTTTTGACTGTGGCTTTGTACTTGGACAAGGATCCCAGCAGAACTGACCTCCAACAGCACAAGAGCCTGACCATCAAAAGGGCAACTGTACACAGTGTGCCCCTCAGGCAGGTACCTGCCTTCTCATCTTCTCCACAGCTAATCAAGGCTTCTGAAGTAACAGGCTCAGGTATGCCTTCGTTTTTTTTTTTTTTTTTTTTTTTTTCCCAGTACTGGTGAATGAACTCAGGGCCCTGTGCAAGCACTTATTCTATTGAGCTATCCCCCCAGCTGGGTGTGCCTTCCGGTTCCATCTTTTCCCACATTTCTGTGGGGCTGCATCATGGAAGCGTGTGGGAAGTCTGGGGGCTGCAGGGAGAGGCCCCATGCTGCCTGATACAGCGCACAATTCTCACTCGGGCAAAGTGAGAGTGGCCAGAAGCTCATCTCAAGCACTCCACCTTGAGTCCACCCACTGTGCCCCAAGGGGCCTTGCACACTTCTGGAAAGGTCCATCCCTGTGGGTACCCCCCAGATAAAATCCCTTTTGGACAGAGGAAAAGAGCGGGGTGTGTGTAGAACAAACTGTACCCACACTACTGAGTCACCTTAACCTTGGGTTCCAGGGCACAGCCCCAACCAGGAGGCCCACAGTGTTGGTAGACACCAGCTCATTTCTAGGCAGAGCCATGGATCACCTAGCTGCAGCCCTTGGCAGAGCACATCCTCTTAGCTCCACCTGACCCTCTTAACACTCCCTGACAGCAAAGCCCTTGCAACAGAGAGGAGGGCAGGACCAGGCTGTGTACCCTTCCCAGTCCTGAGCCCTGAGGGCCCACCCTTCCTGACAGCTGCATGTCCGAAGAACTATGGCCTGAATGAAGACCCAAATGCAGGACTTTTTAATACTTCAATCTCTTCAACTCAGGCTGGACTACCAGAGACTGACTCCTAAGGAATGAAGAAAAACTGCCAATCTGGGCGGAAGTGTGTTTTACGATGACCCATGCTTAAAAGGATATCCACATGTCAAACTCTGAGGAAAAAACCTAGATAAATCTGAGTCCTGTGGGGACCCAGGCCCAGAGGCCTGGACTGAACATCACCCAGTAAAGTTCTATCCTGAGGATACAGATTTCCCCCCTTCACAGCAGACTCAAGACTGCTGGCTTGGAGGGGCCTCTGGAAAGGAGGGTTTGTCTTTTCTATCCACATGGCTGACAGGGTCAGTTCAGTCCTGGTGTATGCCTCATTTAAGTGACTCGTGAACCACCTAAGTTTTCCTTCATATAACCAGTGGTGATGAAAGGTAAGATGAAGAAGTCTCCCTGGCCAGGCCCTCACTGGACAGCTGACAGCATGTTCACAGAGCCTCCTTCTCTCTCCACCTGGCATTCATCAAATAAAAACGACACAGCTAAGAGAAAAGAGCCATTTTACAGTCAAAACAACCACTGATTTAGCAGAAACGTATTCATCCACAACAATTGGTTAGAACTCCTAATGGGAACAGAGCAGACACAACAAACTCCACATAAATGCTCTGAGACTCTTCCCTAAAGAAGCAGGAAACTTAGTTAAGAGAAGACAAACTATTTGATCCCTGGCACCACAGGCTGCAGTGGCCCTGCCTCCAGGCACCGGGTGGTACACGCCTGTAATCCCAGCGCTGGGAGGCTTGAAAACTGTGTAGCAAGGCCCTGCACAAAATACAAAATAAAACTAAGAAAAGACAAATTAAGACCACAGAAATGCCTAAGACCCCTAAGAATAAAGAGAAAATGGAGAAGAAACTACTCGATTTTGCCAGAAGTCAAGTGTTTTGAAGCAGTCTATGCTACTGTGGCACTGTGGGTTTGATACTTCAAATCTAAAGGTGGCCCACTGGCGAGCTAGCTCAGCAGATTAAGCACCTGCTTAGGCAAGCGCAGGAACCAGGGTTTGATCCTCTTCCCAGGTGAGCTGAGCAAGCCACCAAGTTCAGGCATGGTGGCACATGCCTTAATCCCATTGTTGGGGAGACTGAAAACAGGAGGATCACTACAAGTCCAAGCTGCGCAGTGAGACCCTGTACCAAATCCATCAATCAATCAAACAAAAAGAGAGGTGGAGATATACTTCTGAAAAAAAGGGCGCAGTTAGCAAGGAGTCCTATAAGGGTCTGCCTCCTTGGTGTTTTCTCTTGGTGCTGGAGACTGAAGGCAGGGCTCTAGATAGTGAGGCACAAGCTCTGTTGGGCTGCACCCCAGGCCTGGCTCTGCTGGTGCTGAAGATCGCTAGCAATGGAGGCCCAGAGGTAAGGTGACTGTTAAGGTGTTGCCCAGCCACAAGATGGCTTTCCAAAGCCACAGGCTCCTCCCTGAGACACAACACAGGACAGGAGTGCCTCTGACCACAGCCCAACCTGCTTCCTCCAGTCAATGAGCAAGAGGGGAACATCACAGCTGCTACAGATACTCAGTGGGGCTTCCAGATGAGCCTTAGCTCCCACACTCTTCTAAATTCACTAACAGACAAGTCCAGTCCAAGCTGCATAGTGAGACCCTGTACCAAATGTATAAAATTAAAAAGAAGAAAAAAAAAAATCACTCTGTAGCCTATGCTGGCTTTGAACTCACTTCGATCCTCCTACCTCAGCCTCCGAAGTGCAGGGAATATAGTGTGTGCCACCACACCCAGCCTAAATGCCACGGTTTCTGACCCAATAGAAGATTTGAGAACTTTCCACCACCCTTGCTGAGGTACTAGGGATTGGACCCAGGGTCCTGCATAGGGCAGGCCAGCATTACTCTGCTATCTCCCTGCCCCAGCACTCTCTCTCAGGTACGGTCTTATTTTGCCCAGGCTAACCTGAAACTTGCAATCCTCCTGCTTACTAGGTAGAATTACAAGCATGTACCACCACTCTCCGAGCAGTTTGATGGTTTCTTCTTTCATCAGTTTTGTTTTTTTTAAAAATTACTAATAAGAAAATTCTTGCCAGGAAAATAAAATTAAAGACCAGGGATATAACTCAGGAGAATGGAATTCCTGGGTTCAATTCCTACCACCACAAAGAAAAAAAGATTTGCTATTCTCTGCCAGGTACCGAGATAAAAACTTCTCATACTTACATTTCCCTTTTGATCCCAACAACCTTCAAAGCCAGACTATTGTACTTATTTTACAAGTAAAAAAAGCAACAACTTGACCACTTTGTCACTGCCAGGGTAAGGAGGCAGCCTGGACCCTGTCCTTCTGGTCCTGATCTCACTGGCTGGTACAGGGGTAGAGGCCTGGGTCAAGACCTCCTCAGAAAGGCTGCTCTTCTGCCTCGATCCCAGGACTATCTGGACTGCAGAGGGGAGCCAGCTTGGAGCCTGTTCCCAAGTGCCCAACCCAGGACAGTCCCCACAGGAAAGGTGCCTACTACTCTGCTTCTCTGTCTTTCTTAAAAACTCCATGTACACTGTAAGCTAGCTGATGTCCATGTCATCTCAGCTGCCTTGTCTCAGAAGCTGCACTCCCACCTCATCTCTACCCACTCCTGGCTCCAGGCCTGCTTCCTTCCTAGGCCTGCAGGTGAGTACAGGCAGGTAGTATCTGTCTGGGCCTAGCTCATGCTGACCAGTTTGTGCTTACCTCCACCCTCCAAGGCCAGTTCTACAGACATCTGCTATGAACCACCTCCTGCTCAGTATGCCAGGTGCTGGGACTCAGGTGAGCCGCACAGCCATGGTGGGCCACTGTAGTAAGTTCAGCATCTCACCTTCCTTGCTGAAGGTGCTGTTGGACAGGTAGGCCTGGATGGTGGTATCAGACAGCCTGATAGTCACATTCTTCATGTGCACTTGGGTAGTGCTGACACAGCGGTACTTTTTGTCTAGGTCTGCCAGAATGTCAGTCGTGGAGTTCTCAGTCTTGACTTCTGCATCAAGAACAAAACATCACCAAAAACCCAACCAAACAACAACAATAACAACAAAAACCACATACAACTGAACTTCTCATAATGCTTGCTTCCCAGCGAGCTCAGCTGCCCTTCAACTCAGGTTTCCCTGCCCCATGTGCAGCCCTGGTTCTCACCCCTGGAGCTCGAATTGGGGAAGATGTGCGTGTCTGTCAAGTTGTACACAAAGCTCAGCAGCTGGACTCGGTAGCGGGTGGTGTTCCGTGTGAACTGCAGGGTCAGTGAATTTCCATCTCCAAAGGCGATGATAAGCCTGGACTCGGAGGCATTGCCTTTCTGACAGAAGCTGCTGTTCAGTACTCGTGCAGAATGGGGCAGGTCAAAGGTCACATTCTAGAACATATAATTTGAGAACCCCTTGAGGAATAGAAATGCCACAAGAGTGGGGGCTGGGGAGATAGCTCAGTAGAATAACCGCTTGGCTGGGAAGTGCAAGGTCCTGAGTTCAACCCTGGGTGCCACACACACACACACACACACACAAAAAAAGCCACAGGAACATTTACCTTTAACAAGGCTGATAGAAACTTCAGCTCCATTTCAGATAAAGTTTTATTTATTTATTTTTTTGGCGGAACCGGGGATTGAACTCAGGCCCTTGCACTTGCCAGGGAAGCGCTTATTCCACTGAGCCATCTCCCCGGCCCCCAGTTAAAGTTTTAAGGTATCACTTCACAGTAAGTTTTTATTTAATACAGTGTTCAAATTTGTTCTGTGCAGAATAACTTGATACATGCATATAACATGTGATGATCAAATCAGGACAAGCAGCACTTCCTTCTCATCAACTATTCTCTCGGGGCACTGGAACCATCCCAACTCTCCTCCTCTGACATTCTTAAGTAGGCAATAAATAGCTGGAGCTAGACTTTCCTTATACCACCATAAAATACGCATTTTTTTCCTCCTTTTTGAGACAGGGTCTCACTATGCAGTTCAGGCTGGCCTTGAGCTCACTTTGTAGCCCAGTTGGTCTCAAGCTTGCAACGATTCTCCTGCCTCAGCCTCCCAAGTTCTGGGATTACAGGCATACGCCACCACACTGGGCTAAAATATGCATTTTTAATGTAACTAACAAAACCCACAAAAAAAGTCAGTATCGCATGTCAGCAACAGACTGAAAATCAAGTCTGAGAGAAAAGTGACTTCATCATTCACAGTTCACACTGCCAAGCCTTGTGTGTTGCACGCCCAGAATCCTTGCATGTGGAAAACTAACACAGGAAGATTTTGAGTTGGAAGCCAATGTAGGTTACACAAGTCCAAGGCCAAACTGAACTACACAGCAAGACTCTTTCTCTTTCAAGACAAAATAATGGGCCAGCCAAATAGCTCAGCAGATTAAAGCCCCAGCAAGCAGGTACAGGGGCTGGGGATTCAATCCCCAGGCCTGCTGTGCCAGTCCCACCCCTGGAGCTAGCTGAAATAGCAATGGCGACTGGGTGTGGTGGCATGTGCCTGTAATCCCAGCTCTTGGGAGGCTGTAAACAGGCAGGTGTTCAAGGTCTCACTACTAGATCAGACTTGTAGTGATTCTCCTGTTTACAGCCTCCCAAGTGCTGGGATTATAGGCGAGTGCTACCACGCCCAGTCTCATTTGCCCTCTCAGAGTGCCCCAGGGGTGGGGCCCGCACAGCAGGCTGGGGATCAAGCTAAAATAACTTTTAATTTACACCAGAATCAAAACTAAACTAACTGGAGAGCAGGTGAGGCGTGGCCGACTAGGAAGTGTTACAGTGGAAGTCCGGGGCGGGCCTGGATGCGGCGCGCGGCCGCTGACTCCTTCCATTTAGTGATGGTATTACTGGGGAGCCTGGAGGTTGAAGGCTGTGCGCTTCCCATTCCCGGGCTGAGAATGTCTCATGCATTTGTGGACCAAAAGATGGAGTTCATTTTAAAAAGATACTGTTGTTGGTCCATCTTGAAAGTTTCTTCAACCACAGTTTCAAGTCTCAAAGAAGATTGTGTTGTGTTTAAAATGGCATAATTTATTTTCTCTGAAGACTGCAGATTTTGGAGACAATTGTTGCATTACAGTTATACTCTCACCAGTGTGATTCATATCATTCGGTCTCAATAAACTTAATTTTGAAGAATTTTATACCTACAAGCAACACCAAAAGATGGGAGAAAAAAATGGTGATGCAAGAAGTTTCTGGATGGAGCTAGAAGATGATGGAAAAGTGGACTTCATATTTGAAAACGTACAAAATGTGCTGCAGTCTCTGAAACAAAAGATCAAAGATGGATCTGCCACAAATAAAGAATACATCCAAGCAATGATTCTAGTGAATGATGCAACTATAAGTAAAAATTCAACACTGAAAAAGCATCATATTTGTGTGACTCAGAATGAACAGGAAAATAAGACAAGTACATTTCCTTCTACATCATCTGAAGACTCCTTTCCCAAAGACTGTACATTTCTGTATGTATACTCGTACTTATGTTAATGCTTTTGCTCTTAAGAGATTCAGTCTTCCAAAATCACTTGACATTAGGTAAAATACTTTTAAAATATTTCCCATTAAAGCTTTACAACTTGCAAAGTTTAGTATTTTACATAGGATAAAGGTTCATGAATCCCTTAATTGATTACTTATTTAATATCCCTAGGTAAGTAAGTGATTTTGTAATACAGTAGAACCTCAGTTTACAAACTTAATTTGTTTTACAGTTTTGGAGAGGATGGGTGCATTTGTATTTGTGTGGGGGAAAAGACTAGATTCACGTTTGTCACTTAATGCAGTTTGCAAATGGAAGCAAACACCTCTGTTTCCAAACTGATTTGTTTGCAAACATAAGTGTTTGTGATCTAAGGTATTAGTATATCTTGCTGAAGATGTTTGTGCATTTCATTATCATAAAATTACCAATTTGGCTTCCCTAAAAATTAGTAGATTTAGAATATTAAAAGGTTTTGTAAGTTCCTTTATTCTGTTTTTAAAATGTATACTAGTTCTCATGTAGAAAGTTTATAAACTACATTTTTCTGACTTCCCTTTCACCATTTACCTCTAATTCATTAAACATTCCTTAGCGTAGAAAAGAATTGTTCAAGAACAACTCTTGATTTCTGACACTTTGTCTTTATTTTTAGTTGCTAATATGTGCACCAAAATTTTCAACTAAGTCCTTTCTGCCAAAACATATCGCTCTGAAAAATAAAACAGTATCTTTAGAATAAAACAAAACAAAACTAAACTAACTTGGGCTGGTGAGATGGCTCAGTGGTCTAAAGCACCTACTTAGAACAAACTTAGCAAAGCACAGGGACCGCGGTTCAATCCCCCAGCACCACATGCCAGCCAGCCCCGCTCCCTGGTGGGCTGAGCTGGCCACACACACACACACACACACACACACACACAAATAAATAAAAATTAAAAAAAAAACAAAACAAAAAACTAAACTAACTTAATCTATACTGGGTGTCATGGCCAGTTACACATTTTTTAAAAGTTGAAGAAAATTGTCACTATTTTTTTGCTATAGAAATTTTATCTAAATGTCTATAATCTTAGCGCTCTGGGAGGCCAAGGCAGAAGGATTGCAAGTTTGAGCTCAACCTGGACTGTTTAGTGATACACGGTCTACAAATTTAAAAAAAAGTTTAAAAGGCTGAGAATCCAGCTCAGTGCAAAGGCCCTGGGCTTAATCCCCAGCACAGAGAGGAGAGGGGCATAGATCTTGGTAAGCAAAGGTGTTTATTACAAACTGTCTGAATTTGGAAAATCACCTGGTGTCCAATACAGTGAAGTGGACTATTAAGCAAGCAACACAGGAAGGCCACACAGGAATGTGACACAGAACTACAGCAGATGTCAAAGATGTGCTATAAAACGATACTGCTCACAAATGCACCCAGATGACTGCATCAGGGTCAAGACTATAGCAGGCTGTCTTCTGAAAATCTGACCACCAAATGTAAATACAGAAAAGGGGAAGTAGACTATAAAAATAAAAGTACTTGGACAAGTAGCTATAACTTCAGACACCTCTACAAACAGCCTAATTTTCTTCAGCTGTCACAGACACATTTACATGAGACTAGTGCAGATGAGTTTAAAGGGCCCAGCACTGCACAAAGGCCAGCACACACAGGACATCACTGCTTCAACTGCCCCAGTCTATGAAGGCTGTGTGCCCTGCCTGACATGGAGGTGTACAGGATGGCAATATCCACCAAGAACCAAAAACACAGCATGGCTCAGGGATGCACTTCAAAGTGAACGTATTAAACAGTGTGCATTTGTTAGATAATACTAACAGGTGGTTAAGGAACAAATACAACACATACCTGCTACCTATTTGTTAAAAATCTAGGAGAGGGCTAGGGAGATGGCTCAGCGCAATAAGCACTTCCCTGGCAAGCTCAAGGGCTTGAGTTTAACCCCCAGTTCTGCCAAAAAAAAACCCCAAAAAACAAAAACAAAAACAACCTAGGTGATAAAAAAAACCTTAAGTCATCTAAAGTTGTTTTAGCAGACGCACAAACATTTCAATCCAAGCAGCACAGCTACACCATCATCTACTTCCTGGAGTATAACAACTGATCTAAAAAAAAGTACAACAGATCAAAACAAGGCACTGTTCGTTAGGCACAAAAAAGGACCCTAAAACAGCCAAGAAGGAGCCTAATTAATTGTGAGTACTGCTTTGATGATAATAAATGGTGCAGGGTGAGACAGTGCAAGTCACAGCACAAGGCAGCCTGCATGCTGTCAGCACAGCCATGGCACAAGTAACAACAGAGACTCCTGATGACCCTGGAAGGATCTTGGGGAACAAGAGCCTCACTAAGCTGGGATCAGTTTTCAAAGAGGTACTTGAAACTTTAACACACACACACACACACACACACACACACACACACACACAGAGGCACAGTCTCAGGGGGCAAAGCATGAACAGCAGTAACACATACCGTAAAACCATGCTCGGTCGCATAGCTGGTCCAGAAGACAGCGGAGAAGTTGGCCATTATGCAAGTTTTCCCAGTGCTGTCTTTCACCTTAAACACTGCTGAGGCACCATATGTGAGGCCAGCTAATACCAGGAAAGACAAAGAGAACCAAATATTTGTTTGAAGTACAACTAGGTGTTTCTATTTTCTATAGCTATAGCAGTAATGGGTTCTACCAGAGTATCTATGAGGTACTGGATGTGGATGATGCAGGCTGGTTGGTGACATGTTGTGCTGTCCCTTGTGGGCACTCTTCCAAATTCATCCCACTGGTTTACCAACCTGGTCCACAGATATTTAGTACTTTACTCCTAAATATTCAGGGGTTGGAGTTATACATCAATTTCCACCTCAACTCCACACGTCAACATAACCAAATGCAGACAGACTGAGAACTGAAGGGGGTGTAGCGCACTTTTCCCTCTGGTTCTAAACCGGTACTTAAGTGCTTGATCAGCTTTTATCTCTCAGAGCCCAGTGAATGGTGTGGCAAGGACAGCCATGAACCCGTAAGCACTGCACCCCATTTCAAGACCATCCCAGAGCACAGTGGCTCCATCTAACCTGCTTGCAGTCCAGGGCCTGAGATGCACCTCCCACCTGTTCAGGTGGGGCTGTTCTTTCCAAGAAGTCAGGGCAGAGGGAGGCTCCAAGGCTCTTTAGGGTTGGACCTTGCTCAAAATTCCCTCTCTTGCTTATCACCAACCCAAATCAAGATGCCTAGCAGCAAATGTAATCTCAGCACCATGACATAAAACCAGCACTCTGACAAATCACAATTTATTTACCAAAATCAGTACATCTAGTTCTAAAGCCAAACATTTTTGGCCACCATTGTGAACTGTCCAGAAATGCTATCATCCTCACTTGCCACTGCTACAAGTCTGTGCACAAACTTCCAAAAACATTTATACACTTGCAGCCTCCCATCACTCTCAGTGTGCACACCTACCCTACAGGCATTTACACACCTGCAACCTCATCTATCACTCTGTGTCAATGTGACTCAAGCATCCTTAGAGAAACATCATTCCACTTTTCATTTAAAACATAGCACCTGTAGGGCCGGCCAAATAGCTCAGCAGATTAAGGCGCCTGGGTGGGGGGGTTGGGGTGTTGATCCCAGGCCTGCCCCGCCCCCAGGGGCACACTGAGATGGGAATTGAGACAGGGCGTGGTGCGACCCGCCTGTAATCCCAGCTCTTGGGAGACTATAAAACAGGCAGTTCACTACAAGTCTGATCTAGTTAGTAGTGAGACCCTGAACACCCTGTAGACCCTTCCCTAAAAATACAAAAAATAAAACACACAGCACCCGAGGCTGGGGAGATAGCTCAGCAGCTTAAGAGCCTACCTGGCAAGTGCAAGGTCCCAAGTTTGATCTCAGGTACTGGAAACAAACAAACAAACAAAAAAACCAAAACAAAACAAAAAAACCCCAGCACCCTAGGGCCAGGGATATAGCTCAGCAGCACAAGTGCCTGCCTGGCAAGGGCAAAGTCCTGAGCTAAATTCCCAGTACCAAAAAACAAAAAGCACAACAACCAGAGAAAGTTAAGTAGATTCCAACAAACCAAATTCATTTTACCCTTGGGACACACACAACATAAACCTATTAAGAGAAACTAGTATTCTATCCCATATCAGGTGTGTTGTGCACATCTGTAATTCCAGCACTAAAAGGGTTAAAGCAGGGGACTGCCATGGGGTTAAGGCAGCCTGAACTACAATGCAAGACTCTGTCTGAAAACAAACAAATGAGTGAGAAACTAGTACTTCAATACAGAACCAAGTGTATAACCGGATACCCTATGCTTCCCCCTAAGCTGTCGGTAAAGAAATACCAAAATCTATGTTCATAAAGAAATGCATACACTTGGAATTCCAGCAACTTTCATGAAGCTGAGGCAGGCATATTCAAGAGCAAGGTCAGCTCAGACACTTGGTAAAACCCTGACTTTGTGGTTTGCATTTTACGCCATTAAGTTGTAATATGCTGCAGATTCAAATTTGCTAAAGATAACCTTTTATCACTATAAATTGAGAATGTTATACAAGTACTTTTTAAATTTAAAAAAGGTGTCTTTTTTGTTTTGCTTTGCTTAACACAATACATAGACAACACTATACTATACGCATTTCCAATGAATAAGTATTACGTTTGAAAAACCTAGAGATTATACAACCGATTTGCAGCAGAGGGAAGGTTTTTAAAACCCAGCATTTCCACTCCTGTCTGCGAGGAGGGGCCAGAGGTGAGAGAGGCAGCAGCAGCAGTGTGGAATGGACAGACTGGACACACGACATGTCCATGACAGGGCCCAGCTTCCTGGCCTGAGAAGTCCTCTGGGTGAGAGCTGAAGTGGTCCCTTCCCTGATACCACACAGCCCCTCTTAAGAAGCTGTCCTCTTAACACTTCCTAAATCATTCCAAAAACGTCTGGGCTGGCCTGCGGCTCAATGACACAAACCCAGAGACCCCAGTTAGATTCTTGGCACCACAGAACAAAATGGAAACAAAATCTTGTATTGATACAAAAATATTTCATCCTGAAACACATCATACTAATATCAACTGTAAGTTTTCTTCTCACTAGCAGATATTGGAGGGTATGAGCTTTCAGAAGAAAAGTATGACCAAAACAATTTAAATACAAGCTTTAGTAGCACTGTGTCCATACTTATCAAAAAGAGCACCAGAAATTCTGAATTGATAAAATTTACCCCCACAGTAGCAACTGATTAGAAGGGAAAAAATAACAAAACCAACTTTTCCGACATTAAGCCGCCTGATCTGACAGGTGTCACAGCCAGTCAGGAGCAGCTGCCCTGGCTCCACTACTTCCACCCAGAAGTCTTCACACCTCTCCAGGTGTCACACAGAAGGGCAAGCTCAGCTCACTCTTTCAAAAGACTCCCACGTGCGTGGGAAAGAGATTCCTGCAGTTGCGCACCACACACATGCAGGTAAGGTGCAGACCTCAGATCTTAGTGGCTGTCACCACTTATTAAGGGTGTGGCCTTGGGCAGGCATAACCACCTAATCCTCAATTTCTGAGCCTGTGAACAGGAAACACAGATGCTGACACCTCAAGGTTGTGAGAACATCTCCCCAGCCAGTACCACTGAGTGTCCAGCACTGGCCCTAGTTTTCACACTGACTGTCTTACATAGTTTTCTTGTCTAGTTCATCATTTAATCATCAGTTTCTAACACTATCAACTAGATGGTACCCATTTTTAGCCAGGTGGGGTGGTGCATGCCTGTAATCCCAACACTGGGAAGACAAGGCAGTTAAGAGCCCTGCAAGTTTAAAGTCAACCTGAACTACAAATACAAAGGAGACCCTGTCTCAAAAAACAAACCAAAAATCATGTTATTTAACAAGCACTTATTTGTTTTAGGGGGAATGACTCCTGCCATATTGCCCAGGCTTACATCAAACTCATGGAGTCAGGAGATGCTCTTGCCTCAGTCTCATGAGTGCTGGCTGGGACAGTAGGTGTGTGCCAGCTCCCAGCTTAGCCAGCACCTGTGATACATTTACGTTGTGGCAGGCATTGCTCAAAGTGATTTGCAAGTACCAATTATCCGACAGCCCCAGCAGGCAGTCTACTGCGATTCCCTTTTACAGAGGCAGAGACCAGGAGCAGAGGAGTGACCTAACTTGCTCAAGGGCACACATCTAGTGGTACAAGTCTTTCTCCAACCACAGTGCAGAGGCCACATCTGACCGCCACCTCTCTCTCCAGCTGGTGAGGGAACAGGGTTGAAACACAAAACTCACACTTTTGAAATGAGAGAGACTGCTATCTGAGGGAGCCAGTAAATTAATTTTCTTTAAAAAAAAAAAAAAAAAAACAAAAACAAAAAAAAAAAAAAAAAAAAAAAACCGTCTCCTAGCCCCTTTTAGGGGAGGTTTATTTTTTTGCTTCTGGTGCCAAGGACCTAATCCAGGGCTCCGGCTTGCTAAGCAAGCATTCTACCATTGACCTAAATCCCCAGTCCCACTCCTAGCCCCTTTTAAACTCAGTATTTTTCCTCTTAAATAGAGATACATAATCATCTATGACAAAAAATCAGAGCAATTATTTTTGCAGTGAATTATGGACACCATATAGTACTTTGGTACTATTTGTTTTTCACAAAATAAAGATCTTCGGTTCACTCGGTGAACTATTTATCAAAATAAATAATAAAAATCAGCCAAGCATGGTGGCATATACCTGTGATCCTGCTTTTTTTTTTTTAAGGTACTGGGGATCGAACACAGGACCTTGCGCTTGCCAGGCAGGCACTTATGCTGCTGAGCTATATCCCCAGCCCTTGTGATCCTGAATTCTGAAGTCTGAGACAGGAGACAGGAAGATCACAGCTTAACAGGATCCCATCACACACACACACAAAGGCCAGGAGTAGCAGCAAATATCTGTAATCAGAACACTTGGGAGGCTGAGGCAAGACTGCAAAGAGTTTGAGGCCAGCAGAGGCCACACAGTGAGTTCAAAGGTCAGCCTGAACTACACAGCAAAACCCTGCCCCCACCCCGGCCCCCCCAAAAGGAGCTGGGGACACGATTCAGTGACAAGGCTCTGGATGGATATATATATATATGCCAAAGTTCTACCCCCGATACAGAATCTAGAGGCAGGGCATAATTACACACATTTTTTAAAAGTTGTTTTTTTCTCCCCCTATGTCTGGTTAAGCAACACTGCTGTAAGTCTTGAACCTGTAGGATCTGTCAGGCCTGGGGTGGGATGAGTTGAAGAGGGAGAGGCAGATACATTTAAAAAAGCAAACACTCAGCACAAACCACCCAGTGCTACACAGTGTGTGCGGCTGAAGTCTCAGTAGGTAACACCCTGGTGGGTCTGACCTAATATAAATTCAAAACTACAGGATTACAAACATTTTGACCTAAAATCTAGTGAAGAATTCAGTCCTCCACCAGAAAAACCGATGAACTCCCCAAATCTGGAGCAGCATGAATTAGCACAGAACCTTTCAAACTTTGCAAGGGGTTAGTCTTCCTCTGGAAGGAGGAAGGAGGTCAAGCAGTTGACATCAATGTTTAAAGAGTCGCACTGCGCGATTGCGGCCACATATACTCAAGTTTCAGTTCACACTTCTCAGTGCTTTGAGGAAACAGTGCAACAACGGCAGCTTTATGTAATCTCTACTTACTAATGTGAAGAAGTCACAAACGTTTCTGAAAAGAGTATCTTGCTTTCTGATGAAGTGTATCAAAAAAACTTTTAGGACAGCCCTAAATCTCACGCGTTAAAGACCTCCTGCTCAGATGTGGTGGCGCATGCCTGTAATCCCTGCTCTTGGGAGGCTGAGGCAGAAGACACTCAGGAATTCAAGTAAGCTCTGGGCTACGTAGTGAGTTCCTCAGCCTGCACTACAAAGTGAGACCCTGTCTCAAATAAAATAAAAAGGCCTTTTATGAAGTTTCTAACAGGAACGAAACCTAGCAGCTATTACGCACACAACTATCATACTCGCAGTCAGTTACTGATTTTTCTCTCCGTTTGAAAAACGAGCTTTGAAAACACGCAGCCAAGCATATTAGCTTAGGGCCATGAGCTCTAGCAGAACAAGGCGAAGCGTGCACCACCAGCCGCTCCTGGATCGCCGATCGCGCCTGTCCCTCGGAGGTCGCGTCACGGGGCGCGGCCAGCTCCGAGCTGTGCACCCTGGAAAGGCTGCTCTTCGCACGACGGCCGCCGCCAAGTCACAGCCACAGCAGGGCCTGGAGGGCTCGGCGCGCCCGTGGCCGGGCGTCCACACCGCCCGACTCGGCCGCCCCCCGGACTCGCGAGCCGGCCCGCCGCAGGC
>NW_004524615.1:633458-659308 GCF_000260255.1 Octodon degus
GCCATCGCGCGAGGCGCCGAGGCCGAGGCCGAGGCCGGCGAGCAGGGGCCGCGGGGACGGCTGAGGGCGGGGGCCACAGACGCGGCAGGCCCGGCTGCTGAGGCGCCGGCACCGACTAGACCCCGCGGCCGGTAGCGCCCGTCACGTGAGCCGCCGCGCCCGCATCACCTGACCGGAGGTCTCGCGAGAGGCCGCGCGCCGGCCGCCGGGCGACCCCGACGCCCCGTCCCCGCTTCACGTGACGCTGCACGTGACCCCCCGCCCGACACGTGATTCCGCCTGTCAGGTGGCCGCAGTGCCAGGTGATCCCGGCTCCCCAGCCGGCCTGGCTCCCTGGGCTTCCCGGCTGGCCAGCTGAAATGGGAAGTGCGGCAGGCCGCAGGGAAAGGGAAGAGGACGCGCCCAGGGGGAGAAAGTGACGGCGAGGCGGGGAGCGGTGGGGCCGGCAGGGCCGCGGAGGACCGGCGCCGCGAGGGGCCGGCGCGGGGACCAGGTCCGTCGAGTGCTGGCGCCCTCCGCGGTGCGCCCCGGCCTGCGTCCGCCGGGGCGCCCTCAGCTCCAGGGCCCCCTCCGCGCCTGGGCTCGGCTCGGCGCCAGGCCGCGGGACCCCGGCGCCCCGGCGCGGGCGCGGACCTGCCGCCTGCTCCCAGGCCAGGCTGCTTTCGGGTGAGCGGGAAGCAGGTTCCTCGGCTGCCGCAGAGAAAGTACCGTGTCCCAGCGTCCCAGAGCCCGTGGGAGGACCTGGTTGGTCCGAGACCAGGTAGTGTGGCCTACCGTGGCGCCAGTGCCGCGCGAGGCCCCCCGGGCTGGCGGGCCGTGGGGGCGGACCTGACTGAGCGGAGGCCGGAGGGCCAGCGTGCAGAGCTCGGCGCGGAAGCACGTTTTGTCGTTGCGGGGTTAAGACTGACGACCCCGAGGTTTAATTTGAGGCCCTCTTTTGTTGGCAGCTGAATCAGATAGAAAGATGGGCGGTCAGGCAGGAACAGGCCTTCGAGGGACGCGCTCTGGAAGACAAGGTACCTTGCGCCTGTGGGAGAGTCGGCACTTCCACTGTGGGCCAGGCCTCAGGACAAGATTAAACGAAGGCACCCACATGCCTCCCATCAGGGACTGCTGCTCTAAACAGGTATCACTCACCTTTAAAAAGCCAGGAAGAAGCTAGCCCAACCCCCTACGGGGGAGCCCCCCTTCTGCATTCGTGTGCACTTGCTACATGACTTGCTTTCCCCATTTGCTCTCCATTTACTCACTTTTACCTGTGCAGTTACACTTGTAATCTTATTGTCTGACCGTTGTTTTTCCCACCCTGTGCCTGCCCCTTAAGTTCCCATATTTCCCCACTTTGGACCCATCTCACCTTGTGCTTTTGCTCTATGAAAATCCCTAGGACAGATTCCTGGGCAGAACACAGAATAAATATACTCTGCTCTCAACCTCCATGGGCTCATTAACTATGAAATTGATTCGTTTAGTTTATTTTTGTTTTTATGTATTTGGTACAGGGTGTCACTATGCAGTTCCGACTCATAGTGATTCTCCTGTCTCAGTCTCCCCAGTGCTGGGATTACAGGCGTGCACCATCACGCCAGGTCTCGGTCACAGTGGCCAGCTCGGTGTGCCCAGGGGTGGCATCCCTGTCCCTGTGCTTGCCTAAGCAGGCCTTTAGTCTGCTGAGCTATCTTGCTGGCTCTCATTCTTTGATTTTAGAGATCATGAACTCGTTCAGATAGCTTTCAATTTGGGATTTTGTTTCTCCTACATCACTCTGGTCCTGTGGCTCTTAAGTGGGAAATAAACTGGAAGTGGGCAGTAAAAAGTGCTTGAACAGCATTCTGAATGTTGATTTTTCAGTTGCGAACTTTTGTAAATGATGAACCTGCTAAAGATTGTGTGAACCATACAACTTGAGCTAGTGAGACCAATTGGGCGGTGCCTTCATCTAAGTTTTGCTGGTTTGATGCCTTGTGCAAGTTATGAGGTATTTCCACCACCTTGGAAGACATATAACCAGCAACACTCTGTGCCTCTGCTTTTTCTTAAAAATTCATACCTGATAGAATGATAGAAGGCAGAATAACCACTGTTTCTTTTTTCTGATGTACAGAAGGAAGAGCAGTTATGTGCTTCGTATACTGCTTCAAGTGAAAATCTAGAGGGAGGCTCAGGGGAGGCAAGGTTCAGCTCTAGAAGGGGCAAATCATGCTTGGGTCTAGTACTGTCTGAAGAGAAAAGGGGAGGACCTACTTATTCGAGAGCAGCGACCAGGGTTTGATTTCTGGCACCACCCCCGGGCGTGCTGAGCTGGCCGCCCAGACCCGGGATGGTGGCGCAGCCTGTAATCCCTGCCCCAGGGAGGCTGAAGACAGGAGAATCACTACGAGTTGGAGCTGTGTAGTGAGACCCTGTGCCAATACGTAAGAGAAGAGGAGAGGAAGGGAAGCCATAGCTGCAGCACGGCCCCTCGCTCCTTGTTCTCGCCTGCCGTGTTGCTCTGTATTTACTAGTCAGACAGCTTTTTAGGTGTGGAGAGTTTTCTTGTCCTCTTCCCCAGGTTCTCTGCACCAACCTGCCCACTGTGCTTCCTTCCATGCTCCACGACTTCAGAGAAGGAGGTGGGCTCTCGGATTTTATGTTTGTTGTTTGGTTTTTTCTACTTAGCAGTAAGACTTGGTATTTTCAATTTTGGAAAAACAAAAAGATAAACTGCGGTTGTTTTTTTCCAACACAGTGTACAGAATTAAGGGCTGTTATGGTGTCTAGTTGTCCCCTGAGAGCCTCATGCAGTCACAGGGCAGACTTGTGGAGGTCGTATTTGATTCATGACCCAGGGATTGGCTCATGGGTTTGAGCGCCACACTCAGCCTGGGGTGGGAGCCTGGGTGAACATACGGGAGGGAGACTTGCTCTCTTTTGCTGTGGTTGCCGCTTACTCCTCCATTTTTCTCTTGCTGTTTTCTGCTGCCATGAGCTGCTTCCCTCTGCCATGTGCCACTCTGCCTCGGAGCCAGCTGAGTGTGGACTGAAACCTCCACAGACTGTGCTACATGAACTTTTCCTTCCTTAATTTTGGCCATCTGGTATTTTGTCCCAGCACCAAGAGAAAAATAACTATGACAAGTGCTCTACACACACGTGGAGGAAGGTGGAAAACCATGGAGACCAGCTGTGTCCAGCGCATCTCCCGCAGTGTGTGGGCAGTGCGCTCGCCAGAAGAGAGCAGAAGCGCTCTCGCGGGGCAGCCCTCATCTTCGGCATGGCTGCCGCTTCTGGGCCCGGAACCCCCCTGTTCGTCCTCGGGTGCCTGCAGGCAAAGACCTCTGCCATGTTTGCCAGGAGAGGCCTTGTGTCTTGTGCCGTGCTCGCGGGCGTCAGTCGTGCAGGGACTCACACATGGCGACCTGCCCTTGCTTGTCTGGTCCTGCTTCTGCCTGGCAGACTTCAGCAAGCCTGCGTTAACCACATCAGGGGTGTGGACTGTTACCGTCGCGCCATTAAATAGTCCTTGGCTCTTGTGACTTGAGTGTTGTTCCTTCAGTGTCAGTCCCCTGCCTCAACTTGCCAGAGTACTGGGGTCACGGATACATGCCACCATACTTGACTTTCAAGTTCCTGTATTTATTTGCTTCTTTCTTGCTTTTGCTTTTCTGTTCAGCCCTCTTTCTTTCCTTTCCAGTTGGGCTGGAAGCGATCATGGATTTAAACAGGGACACAAGCCCATTAGGAGTAAACGTGATCTGAGAGTGGGAGCTGTTGCCTTCCGCTCCATTGTTGGGCTCCGAGAGGAAACTGTTACAGTAGATTTGCTCCTATCTCAGGTTTACAGACCTGTTTTAGATTTCTATCTCTTTTGGTACCAGGGATCAGACTCGGGACCTTCCATCTGGCTGGCAGGCAGGCAGTTATGCCACTGAGCCCTGGATTTATTTCTTGCTTCTCCAGGTCAGGGAGTCTGACATCAGAATGCTAGAGGCGACTTCATCCGTGCTCACGTCAAAGTTGAGGCGAGGTGGGAACACAGCCGGTAAGAGCCTGTGTAGAGCCCAGGGCCTGTTTATGCTTTTGCTGTGGATAGTTTGTCAGCAGTAACACAGACGCTGCTAGTCTGACATGTGAAAATGGTACCTGAGCCTAGTGGCTGCTACGAAGTACACTGTTAAATTCAGACATAATTGGGAGGACTTTAAAAATATTTTCTAAATGTTAATATTTTAAAAATATTTTCCCCTGAAGAATGTTGAAAAACTACCAAATGGACACAAAAACCCCTGTGACTTGTGCTCTCTGGACTTTCCTGCCTCTGAGTCCCGTATCTTGTGCATCTCAGCAGAATAGAGTGCCTGCAGCAGCTGGAAAGATGCCGTGCTCCCAGCTTTTTAGAAGCTCAGGTGTGGGTGCTGGCCAGAGTCCAGCCTGGCGGAGAAGAATTCACTGCCCTCCATATACCACTGAGGACATGGTATCTAGTGGCATCTGGAAGCTGGGGTTGAGGGGGCGATGTGGGGATTTTAGGGGTGGAAGGGGAGCCAGCCCTGCCCACAGCTTTTGACATTGTGGACCTTAAGCGCATCCTGAGCTGTGGCCCTGGAGGTTTTCCTGTGTTATGTCCTTTCTGGAAGTTCTTTAAGTTGCTCCCTCCCCATGCATTGATTTCTGCTTAGAGAAGTCACTGCTGTCTACTGTGCACTGAGTCCTTCTAGGGCATGCTAGGGGTGCCACTGACTCTTTTAGGACTGCAGATTCCAAGAAGACTGACAAAGAGCAGGGTCCCAAAAAACATCTGGTGAGCTGGGTGTCGTGTGCACACCTGTAATCCCAGCACTTGGAGGCAGGAGGATCACTGCAAGTTTGAGGCTGGCCTGGACTACATAGCCAGACCCTGTTCTGAACGCGCGCATGCGGACACACACCCCAACAGGAAATGAGAAGCTTAGTGAGCAGCTTGATGAGGAGAATGGAAAAGTCATATGATGTCTCTGTTTTGTTCTTTGCTGAATGCTTATTTAGGTCAGATATGACCTATTTCTGATCGCAGGGAAGAGAAGAAAACTGAACCCACAAGTGGCTGTATCATGTGAGATCTTTGGGCAAGAAAGCCCTTATGTTTTCATTAGCAGTTACGGCACTGATCAGTAGAGAACAGTTAGCAGCTCAGCAAGAGCCCAAATGCCTAGCATGCACAAAGCCCTCGGTTCCATCCCTATTAACTTTATTTATTATTATTATTATTAGTAGTAGTAGTAGTATTTTTTTTTGGCAGAACCGGGGATTGAACTCAGGCTCTTGTGCTTGCCAGGGAAGCGCTTATTCCACTGAGCCATCTCTCAGGCCCCCCTATTAACTTTACAGTGATGAAAACCAGCGAACATGGCCTTAGGTCAGTGGCTAAGGGCCACGTGTCCACATCACAGCAGTGGGGCCCCTACAAAGGGTGCCTCACAGGGCAGGCTCCTTTGGGGGATGACCTGACAAAAGATTACTGATCAGGACTCCAGAAACCTCAAGGTTGCCAAGACTGGGCCAACCAGGCTCAGGAGACATGGGGACAGTACAGTGGCTCTCCAAGAGCCCGAACAGGATGGCATCGGAAAGGCGTGATGGTGCATGCCTCGGGAGACTGAAGCAGAGGCTGGCAGGTCCTCGCCAGCAGTGGCGAGCCTCTGGTGCTCATGCTGCGGTGCACACACCCGCTGAGTCGCCCAGCGTCACCCCGGCAGCTGGCACCAGGAGACGTGCGCAGAAGCACACCAGCCTCACCTTTCAATGCGAAGCTGTTTGTTTCTCTGCAAGTCCTGCTAGTGTGTTTTTCTTTTAAGACAAAAGATGTGGGGCTGGTGAGATGGCTCAGTGGTCTAAAGCACCTGCTTAGAACAAGCTAAGCTAAACAAAAGCACAGGGACCGCGGTTCAATCCCCAGCACCACATGCCAGCCAGCCCCGCCCCCTGGTGGGCTGAGCTGGACACACACACACAAAATAAATAAATTAATTAATTAAAAAAAAAAGATGTTTAAGTACAAGTTTCTAAACTAAAACCTCCCTGTTGAGGTTTAATTGCAGTGTTGGAACTTTGGGATAACTAAGTGGCCTCGGGGTTACCTTTGGGGGCTTGCCTCTCAAAGCTTTGCCGTCATTGTTCTGGGAACTTAGCGAGACTGTCAAAATTAAAGCAACCCAAGCAGACTGGGCATGGTGCCCACGCCTACAACTCTAGCTGCTAGGGAGGTTGAGGCGGGAGGACAGCCAAGTTTGACCCCAGCCTGTGCAATTCAGTAAGACTTTTCCAAATAAGGAATCAAAAAGAGCTGCAGAGGTGGCTTGGGGAGCCTTAGCTTACTGTGTGGGGCCCTGGCTGCACCCGTCCTGGCCCCTGGAGTGAAGCGGCTGCCGAGTTCAGAGCGCTGCATGGCTCAGGTTGGCTCGGCACTTCGCTTGTTGGTGTCTCATTAATTTAAAATAGTTTGTAGTTTTACTGTGAAAATAGTAGTTTATCAGAGAAAATTGAGAAGTGTGCAAAATTAGAATCAAAGGGGAAAATTCACTGCTTACCAGCCATTGTTTATGTGTGATGGTTTGAAGTTATGTGGTAAGTCTTTTTAACACGTACATGCACTTTCCAAAGACTTGTCATTTTGCCAGGCATGGCGACAGACACGTAAACCCAGCATGCAGGAGGCTGAGGCAGAACGACTGCTGCAAGTTCAAGGCCATCGTGGGCTGCAAAGTGAGTGTGAGGCCAGCCTGAAATGTGTAGGGAAGCTGTCTCAAAAAGATGTCCCCAGAATATCTCATTATATGTACTGCTTTTGAAATTATGATTAACAGATGTTTTCTCATGTAGTACAGATTCTTAGAAGCTTTTAATAGCTATACAATGCTGCATCACTTGCTAGTATGGATAATAATATGATAAACATTTTTGAAGATAAAACTTTATATATGATCACTTTCCCCGTAGACTACTCCCATAGGTTAAATTTGCTGGGTAAAAGGCAATGTTGTCCAATCCTTACCATTCTAGCAGCTGTTATGGGGCCTGCATTTTATGCTTTCGTTTAGTCATTCATCGAACAAGAGCAGTCATTTTATTTCTATTTTGCCTGAATTCACCCTATTTTTTCTTTATTCAAGAATTCGTGGATGGGGGCTGGTGGGATGGCTCAGTGGTCTAAAGCACCTACTTAGAACAAGCTAAGCTAAGCAAAGCACAGGGACCGCCTTTCAATCCCCAGCACCACATGCCAGCCCGCCCCGCCCCCTGGTGGGCTGAGCTGGCCACACACACACACACACACACACACACACACACAAATAATTAAAATTAAAAAAAAAAATTCGTGGATGACCACATATCAGAAGGGACAACAGTTGGGGCAGTCCGGACGGCGGGCACCAAACTCGGCAGGAAGGAGGCAAGGACTGAGGGTCCCCTGAGCGGAGCCTGGCACCATCTCGTGAGGGTTGCATCGTGGCTGAGCCTCGCCATCTGAGCTTGCTGGGGCCTGGGCTTGGGATCGGCAGCCCTTGTGTCTGTCTGTCCTGTCTGTCACTGGGGCTCCGGCCTTGCTCACCCACACTTTGTTCTCTCTCCCCCCAGCCACTTCAAGACCTTTGGCTTTGGCCCATTGATAATATATACCGAACTATGTCTCTGCATTTGACATGAATACAGCAAGATTAGTGTCAGGACACAGCACTTCTGCAGACCAGATGAATGCCAGTAGGTAAAAAGGAAGCAAAATTTTAATATTCAATACTTAAAATTTTTATTTATTTATTTGGTGCAGGGTCTCACTGTGCAGCTCAAATCGTAGTGATCCTCTGTCTCAGCCTCCCCATTGCTGGGATTACAGGTATACACGACCACGCCTGGTTTTGGTGGTGATACAGTGCACCTGGGGTTCTGGGGCCAGCACGGCATGGGGTACCAGGGATGGAATCTGGGTCCTTCTGCTTGCCAGGCAGGCACTTATGCCCCTCAGTTATCTCCCCAGTCCTATACAGTATTTTTCAATAATTTTTAAAAATGCGCACCCTCTTATGGGTCTTGAGATTTTTATTTTTTGCCATTCAGTATAATGTCATTTCATAAATTTTGGTTTCACCATATAGCCGAGGCCGGCCATGAACTCACAGGGATCTTGTCTCAGCTCCTGAGTGCTGGGACTGTAAGCGTGTGCCACCATACCTGGCTTGAGAACATCTTTCATACATCCATCTTGTGTACATCTCTGACAATTTCCGTTTGATTGATTCTTTGAAGAATTATTTTGGGCTCGGAGGCTGGGACCTCAGAGTGTTTCTGAATTGCTCTCTGGAGCTGCTCCTGAATACCTGCGCACTAGTATCCTGAGCACTAGGCGTTGGCATTTAGCCTCTAAGACGGGCAAGTGCTGGGCCCCTGCTGCTGCTGCGCTGGGTGTTACTCTGCCTGGAACTAGTGAGGCTGCTGGTCCTCTCGCTTCACCCTTGGATTCCTTGAGGTACTTGAAACATAGCAGCATATATATATATTTTAGAGGGTTATGAAAAAGGAACCCTGAGAGACAAAGAAGAACCAAAACTTTCACCTTCTTAGAAAGCAGAATAAATGTTCAGAGGCCCTGGCAGCAGGAAAGGTTGCACAGCCCACGCCTGTTCCCGTGTCCCTCTGCCTGTGCTGGGTGCCAAGGAACCTGGCCTGGAGGGTGTTCCTGAGGACCTGTCCTATTCGCAAGTGGGGTGCTCTCAGCAGAGACCATTCCCGACACGTGAGACAGCACCTGGGAACTGCAGGCCACACAAAGCCACTTCTGCATCTGGCGCGCAGGATTTTAGAAGTGGGTGGGGAGGGGTCACAAGGCGCCAGCTGCTGCAGTAGAGCCAAGCCTCACTGAACGCAGGACTGGTGGGACGGTGTCTCGGTTACTTTTCTCTCATTGTTGAGACAAAATACCAGATGCCCAGAATTAAGGAAGGAAAGATTCATTTAGCTCAGTTTGTGATTTCAGTCCACACTCGGTGGGCTCCAAGGCAGAGTGGTGCACGGCAGAGGGCAGTTCGTGGCAGTGGAAAACAGTAAGAGCAGAAGTGGAGGAGCAGCAAGAGCGAGCCTCTGCCTCCCTCAGTGCGCCAGGCCACCTGCCCTGTGTGTGTGGGGGCTCACACTCGGCCCCCTAACCATGGCATTGCGCCATGAATCAGTCACAAATTCTAGAAGCCCACCCCATGACTGCACACGGCTTTGAGGAGACGTCTGGATGCAAACCATAGCAGATGGAGTTTCAGGAGAGGACACTGGGAACCTCCGTTCAGGTAGGAAATGTGTGGTCTTGGGATCGGTGGCAAAGGGTTTATGTGGCTTCCTTGTCTGCTTCTGTTTGACCACAGAAACAGCCTTCACATCTGAGATAGAAGCAGAACCAGAGTGACTGAGCTGAAGCTATTTCGTGTGTTGTTATCCAGACAAAGCTGGAAAGAGAACTCCATTTTGTTTTTTCTTCTTTTAACCTCAAAACTCAGCTTCATAGCTGGGCATAGTGGCACACGCCGGTAACCTTAGCACTCAGAGGCTGAGGCTGGAGGGTCGCCATGAGCTTGAGGTCAGCCCGGGTTGCACAATGGAGTTCAAGGACAGCCTGAAATACATAGCAAGACCCTGCCTCCAACATGCTGGAACAAGAGCAGCAACCACAAAAGTCCCCTACCAGAAAGCTGCATTAAGGATCGGCTGGACAAGGGCAGAGACAGCATTCTGCCGTCCCATCTGGATGGATTCTGACAAGGTTGCATATCTGAAGCAACTGCCCACACAAGCTCTGCAGGTGCGCTGCCCTTCGGACAGACCTCTGTGCAGGGGGACCACTTGATGTCACTACGGGGGATGTTAGGCAAAAGGAACAAAGGCCTGAGGTGGACAGGACAGGTTGGCTGCAGAACTAACCTGAAAGGGACAGCTTTGGCACTGAGGCCAGACTGGCGCTCTGTGTGGCAGTGGGGCCCACTGTAAGGCCATGGGGAGGGGTGTGGCTGCCTGAGGATGAGGCTGGAGTTGCCAAGGAGTTGTGTCGCAGGGTACGGCTGTGCCTGGGGGGACAGTTTCCAGGCTCTCAGTCCAGGATAGTGGTGGACATACTCCAGGGCAGCTTTCCGTGGCACAGAGGTCCATGTAGATTGCTGGGGTTTTGTTTAGTTTTTGTTTTGGGTCAGGGTTTCCCTGTGCAGCTCAGGCTGGCCTTGAGCTCGCTGTGTAGCCCAGGCTGTCGCTCTCAGAGCTCCTCCAGCCTCAGCCTCCCGAGGGCTGGGATGACAGGTGTGTTCCGCCATGCTGGGCTGGCTGATGGTTTCAAAGACTGCAAGATGGTGGGGCTGTCCCTGGGCGTCCATTCAGACACCTGCCATTGGTGGCCTCTCAGCTCCTGACCCGCGCTGGTCCCAGTCAGGTTTCATCCTCCTGTTCTGAGGCAGTTCTGAAGATCAGGCCCTTCAGCTTTCGTCTGGCTGGAAGGTCGTCATTTTGCCTTCATCTAGGTCTGTTTTCGCTGAATGGAGAATTCACTATATTTTACATAAAAGCATTTCCAGGTTCTCCTGACTGAGGAAGTGTGGCATGTCCAGTCTCACCGCCTTGGTGGTGGCCGTGCTGTAAGAAGCTGAGAGGAGCTGTGTTCTTTTTGTGTGTGGCTCTGTGGGGAGCCCACTGACTGTTCTCTCAAGAACTCTCCAACATCTGTACTGCCATCTTTTTATGAGTAATGGTGTTTTCTTTCTTGCTTGCTTTCTTGCTTCCTTCCTTTTTTTTTATTTAGGGAAGGGTCTACAGGGTTTTCAGGGTGTCACTACTAGATTGGACTCATAGTGATCCAGTTGTTTACAGCCTCCAAGAGCTGGGATTACAGGCACGCCCCAGCACACCCAGTCTCAATCACCTGGGGATTGAACCCCCAGCCCCTGCGCCTGCTTGCAGGCACTTGAATCCGCTGAGCTATTTGTCTAGCCCTGGTGTATGTTCTCTCTCTCTCTCTCTCTCTCTCTCTCTCTCTCTCTCTCTCTCTCCCTCCAATAATTTCATTTATTTATTTTTTCCCATAATTTTATTGAGAAACAAATAGCAATGAGACAGTTTCAAACCAAATTGGTAGGACAGTTTCAATAATTAACACATTGCATTCAGTAATTTTATTTAAAGGCTATCCTTGGGGCTGGGGAGATGGCTCAGTGGAATAAGCGCTTCCCTGGCAAGTGTAAGGCCTGAGTTCAATCCCTGGTTCCGCAAAAAAAAAAAAAAAAAAAAAAAAAGGTTACCCTTGTACCAAATGTAGTAGTAGTTGGGTTACTTCTTTTTTTTATTTTTTAAGCATTTTTTTTTTTAATTTTATTTACTTGTGTGTGTGTGTGTGTGTGTGTGTGTGTGTGTGTGTGTGGCCAGCTCAGTCCACCAGGGGGCGGGCTGGCTGGCATGTGGTGCTGGGGAATTGAACCGCGGTCCCTGGGCTTTGCTAAGCTTGTTCTAAGTAGGTGCTTTAGACCACTGAGCCATCTCACCAGCCCTGGGTTACTTCTTCCAACTCAAAATTAATACTGATGTTTTATACATACTGAAATATACTAGCCTTTTGGTGAAATTGAAGTTATTCACAAGACATGGTTTACACATAGTTAAAGGTAGAATATACTATGGTTCTTTGGTTGGTTTTTCAATGCTTATCTGTAACATGATGTCAAAATTGGTTATAGCTCTGTCCCCTGAACTCTGAGCAGCCCACAGGAACTAGACTGTCTACAGTTGAAAGAAAATTCAAGAGATTTGCCCAGGAGCTGCAGGCTGGGTAGAGCCAGGCCATGCCCTGGGTCTTCCAGGTCCGGAGTCCAGCCTGGCCAGAGTGGATGCCTCTCTCCCGACCCCCGTGCCATAACAGCCCTGGTTGTGGGGGAAGAGTGCATCCTGTCAAGGGCCCGGAGCTCGGCTCATGGGCGTCGCCCGAGCAGTAAAATCTCATCCAGCACGTCGGACTGAGGGGCTCCACAGCTCCCCCTGCCCATCTGGATGGGCGTCTAGCTCTGCAGTGTGCAGCTGTCCCAGGCACATGACACACGTGTGCACACCCACCATGCGCACTGCACACTGGGCACACGCATGCTTGCCCCACATGCGAGGGGCACAGAGCCACGGCCCCCTCAGAATGCTCTGCCTCACTCTGAATACTTACTCTGTGGTTCTGCAGCTGCTCTGGGGTCTGCGCTCCTGAGTGCCTTTACAAAGTGTGATGAAAAATGTGATGAGTGTGCTGTCATGTGCCACCAAATGGAAATGCAACTCGTGAGCATGAGGCTGCGTGCGCGTCCTCCATAGTCGGTGGATCTGCCGCCAAAAGCGTGACATCTGGCTCTTCGCAAAGTCAAAATGACCATGAAAGGGAAATTCAGTGTTCGCTGCACTGAGGACATCGAAACAAGACAGTGCAGCGCTCCAGAGCTGCCGCACAAAGTGAGAGCCGTGGAATGAGTGGGGGATTCTGAGAGAGATCTGTGGCAAGGTGACTTTTACTGTAATAAAGTTTAAAATAGTTTTAAACTAAGACAAACTGAACAATAGTTTCCACTTACAGCTTGCAGTCACTCTCTGACACTTCACAGAAAATGTCTGTTAAACCTGACCTACACAGGAAGGAAGGGAGAACTTTAAAAGATTAATGAGGGGCCAGGGAGATAGCCCAGCAGTGTAAGTGCCTGCCTGGCAAGCGCAAGGCCCTAAACTTGATCCCTGGTATGGGGGGGGGAGCGAAAGCTTAATTAGCACCCTGAGTTTCAGGAAGACGTTGTGGCCATACAATGAAAAGTCTGTTACTACGCTGGATGCAGTGGCATACGCCTGTGGTCCTGGCTGTGTGGATTTGAGGAAGGAAGGTCTCACGCTCAAGGGCAGCATGGACAGTTGTCTCAGTGTAGCACTCCCACCCGTAAGCCCAGAACTGGATCATGCACTAATCACAAACTCTGGAAGCCTGCTGCCCCATCACTGCATGAGGCTTTGGAGGGACAACCAGACACAGACCGTAACAATGTAGTGAGACCCTGTCTCAGAATAATAAAGGATTGGGGATGTGGCAGTGTTGGCCCCCAGTTCAATCAATCCCAGTATCAAAAGAAACACAAGTCTGTTCTTCAAGTTGAGTAATCAGAAAACAAGAAATTCACATGACACAGGCCACAAGAGGAACCCGAGACACAGACAAGACGCCCAGGTGGCCTTTCACCTACGTCTCTGGGGCCACCATCATGTGCTGATGTAAGGATAGTGGGGGCCTCCCAGGCAGGGGACAGGAGTGCTGGACACAGTGGTCACCCGGGGGGGGTTGGGCTGGGCACTGGCAGGAGAGGACAGCCTCCAGCCTCAAGCTGGGGGCAAATGAGTGTGAGCCTGGAACTCCTGGACAGCCAGGCCCGCAGGACTGATGCACATGTGGTGGGAAAGGGTGAGGGGACGTCTGCGTTCTGCTAGCAGTGGGCCTGTGTTAGGAACACAAATCAGGAAGGCAGAAAAGGAAGGACTGAAATCCAGAGTGAGCTCAAGCACGAAGCGTCACTCGTGAGGATGAAGTCACGCAGCAAGAGCCAGCCCATGCCGGTGACGGGGCGGTGAGCACAGGGCTCGGGGTGGCTGGGGCCTCCCCTCCTCAGCAGTGTGATGGCCCATAGCCACATCCATTCTTCTGATGCACAGTGGAAGCTCATGCTGACTGCCAGTCTCGACTGCTGGGGCTCTGCCCACAGGGGCGTCCCTGTCACTGTGTTCCGGGCTGTTGCACGCGCATGTGGAGAGTGCATGCCAGCACTGGGTCATATTGTGTCGTCTTTGTTCCCACACAACACAGCATGTCGATTTTCTGCACTGGAACACAGTTCCCCCAGTGCTGTGACTGTCCCCGAATGGATGAGCGTGAGGTGTGCTGTGTGACCTGTCAGGATGGGGTGTCCCTCCCCACAAGGAAGATGCTGCAGAGGACACTGCCTGGCCAAGGAGGGGGCACTCCAAGGCTCAGGACCTGTCCCTTCATGCAAACGCCTGTTGCAGCACACAGCTCCATGGCGCCTCCACCCCAGGGGCCACCCTGTGGCCTCTGTGACTGTTTTGCCATCTGTTGTCCCCAGAGCTCCTGACCACAGCTGGTCTCCAGGGATGCCCCAGGTAGAGAGCTTGCCCAGCCTTCTCTCCAGGGGCCAAGGCAGGTGGGGCTGCTGTCAGCTTCCAAGTCCATCCCTCTGATGAGTCCCCTTCTCTCCTGGTCCAGACTTTCTACACCAGGCCTGGGAAAGGCCAAGGTCTCCCCTCCACCATGCCTATAGGCACAACCATTCCCAGACCTGGGTCACCAACCCTTGTGACAGCCGCTCCTGCTGCCCTCTAGGCAGTGGCCATGTCCCTGTGACAACCCAGGGTTCTTTAGCCCACCTGCCTCCTGTGTCTCCTGCCCTTACACCAGGGTGGACCCCAGCGCTATGCCCAGACTACTGAGCCCTGCTGGCCTGCTCTGAAGCCTGGGAAGAACCCACAGCAACCTGGCAGATGGTCGAACCTCTCATCCAGAACTGAAGCAGGGCTCCACACCTTCGCTGGTTTCCTGTGTTGTCTTTAGCTCCGTCTCCAGTTTTAGCCTCCTTCCCCACGTGGACCTCGGATGTTGGGCGGGCTGGTGAGCTCAGATGTAGGGCCTGTGTGTAGTCAGGCCTGGCTCCATCCTCAGCACCACAAAACCACAAAATAACTGGAAGTGTCAATCTGATCTTTCCTTTCTGGTACCGGGAATTAAACTCTGAGCCTTGCACTGTTAGGAAGGTGCTGTGTCACTAAGCTATATCCCCAACCCAAATCTTTTCTTTCTAAATTGAATTTAATTCAATAATTAGTGGGAACACACTAAAAAAAAAAAAAATCTAGCTGGACATTATGGCATTTTCCTGTAATCCTAACACTCTGGGAAGCTGAGGCAGGAGGATTGCTAATTCAAGCCCCGCACAACAATTTAGCAAGGTTTTATCTCAAAATTTAAAAAGAATACAAATAGGTATTTGAAGTGCAGCTCAGAGCAAGGCCCTGGGTTTGAAACCCAGTGCTAAAAAACCCAAAAATCTAAGAATACCAGCAACAAGAAGATAAACTAGCTGGGTGTGGTGGTGCAAACCAGTTATCCCGGCACTCCGGAGGCTGAGGCAGGATTATCCTTGTGAGTTAGAAACCAGCCTGCATAGTGAGCCCATGTCTCAAAAAGGCAAACAAACAAACAAACAAACCACCAAAAAACCCCCCAAAACCCAAAAACAAAAAATGTTTTCCTCAGTCTAACCCTCCTCCCCCGACTTGACTGCTGCCTGGGAATTTTTGTAGTATGAAATGGGGAGCGAAACTCAACTGCAGGCGGCAGCAGCCTCACCACCCAGGCCTGGCACTGGTCCCCTGCCCACCCTGGGTCTGCAGTCCCCGCAGCTCCTAGCTGCCCTCAGACAGCTTGGCTGTTTCCACCTGAGCCGCCGCACAGAGAAGGGGATGGACGCTTGCCCGCCCGGAAGTCTTCGAGTGCTTTTCATCAGCCACCACTTCCCTGTTAGTAGGTATTTTATCCCTTGCTGTAAGTGAAAAGGTGCTCTTCCACTATGGTATTGAGACAAAGGGTACTGAATTTTTCTTTAATTTTGTCATAACTTTTCCTTTTTTATATAAGGTATTCATTCTTCTGGGTGCAAAATCTAACCTGCAACTTCACCTTCTTTCCAACTGAGGGTCTTGCTTTTCCACTGTTTGCTCCGTACTACCCGACCCACCACCCAAAGCTCCCATAAAACAGTGCACACTGCAGCAAACAGAGGGACAGCTGCGGGTGCAGCCCTTGCTCCTCCCCAGGGTGACCACAGTCTGCCACCGGGCAGGGTGAGAGGTGATGGTCGTTCCCCTACTTCTGCCTTCATCTGGTGTGCTGTGGTGTGCTGGTGTCACAGCGGATGAGCAGTTATGAGGAATGTATCATTTGTGTACCAAAGAGTTTTATTAATGTAACTGTAAGGCCAATTTAACTAGCTTTATTCAAAGTAAGTCTATATTAAATTACAATATTAATTTCTAGACACAATGAACTTAAAATATAAGAAATAGAAATCTATTGGGTCACTCATAGACCACATATCATAGAACCCATAAATGAAAATTTACAAATATAGAAATGATGATACTTAAGAGGAGGGCTTTTCATGTGGAACCCAGAAGAGACTGTACCTTGACATGCATGTTTCAAAAAGGGAGAATTCTTTAATAATTTAGCATAAAATCAAATCATATAAACTTGGTATATTCCAGAAAATATTGCTTTAAACACTTATATCATGATCAAAATTCCTTTGGTAGCTTTTCATCAAAATGAAACATGCTGCTTTGCAAAATATAAAGTACTTTTAAGTGTCACCACAAAAGTGTCTTTGTCATCGTTACCAGCCTAACATCATAGTGAACTTCTGTTTCCTGCCCGCCTCCCAGGGTAGGTGCACAGCCTATAACGAGCACCAGTAAGACCCTTCTGCGCTCCGATCCGGTAACCTGCGGGCACCATCAGACCCCAAGGCCGTGCACCGCCTGCGAAATTCCACTCCGGGCAGTGTAGGCAGAGAGCAAGAACGGTCCCTGCACAGGGCTGGGGAACCAAACCAGACTTTATTGTGGCAAGCACACAAATACCGCAGTTAAGAAATCAAACAGCAGCGACCCCATGCCAAAACAGGGACTGCCAGACTCGGCCTCAGCGCGGAAACCCAGATGCACCAGTCCCACCCGTCAAGACCACATGGGACTCGGCTGGGCAGACTGTGCCAGCGCGGCTGGGCGCTGGGCCCTGCAGCACGCGTGGCAGGCACAGGTCCTCTTGGCACACCGTGGGTCTCACCTGGAAACCTGATTTGCAGAACACTGGCTAGCAAAGTCGACACTTTCTGAGGAAACAGGCAAAGGGGAGGCCAGGGCTTAGGCTGCGCAGTCGCCAGCGTGTCAGCACGCAGCACTGTGGGTGTCTGACACGCACGCTAGCCTCACACCGACACACACTGCATGCGCGTGGCTGTCTACCACGCGGCCAGACCCAGGAAGGAACTCTGCTAACTGATGTCTTCATATCCAGCCTTGAAGTGGTTTTGTACAGAGCAACAGAAACAATTTAAATGCCTAAAAGAACTAGAGGAAGAACTGGAGAGGGAAAAGATACATGTGGCATCCGAAAATCCTCAAGCGTAAGAAGAAGGACGACCCAAGAATCATGTCCTTGCTGTCCAGTCCCAGTGCCCGCCGGGGCCGTCATGGGCTTGGTGGCTTGGTGGCCCCACGGTGCTGCCACCGGAGCTCATCTGCTTCCCAGAGAGTGGGCACGGCCCTCACGCCACGTAGTGGTACTGATTTGGACTGTCCTTGTCTCGCTCCATATAGTCTCTGTCTATGAGGGATTCTATCCTCTTTTTCAAATCACCAGGCTAGAAGAGATAAAACTCATTATAGGCATGCTAAACCCACAAAGACAGTGACTAGGAGGACAGGAAACCATTCACTGTGTAAAGCAGACCTCACACCACTCCAACGCAGTGACTCATGCATCCCGGCTACCTACAAAGCAGACAGAATGCTGCTCTGTGGACAACGCCGCATGGTCTGACCCCGGGCTTCACAGAGCTCCATCTGAGTCTGCCTTCCTGGGCTCACACACACACGGTACCCCCTAGGCAGGGTACAAGCTAGGCAGATCCTGCCAGAGATGTGTTTTTGCTCTCCTCTGATGCGGTGCTTTATCGCTACACGTCAACACAGGCACTGTGTGTACCCACACAGTGTAACCACAGAGTCCCAGTTCTCCTCTGCTATAGCAGATGACAATCTTGCCACAGCCTCAGGATGACAGTGCAGGAAGACCTGCCACCCAGCTCTGCTCTGCTTCCAACAGCAAACCTTTCTTTTTAAAAAAAAAAAAAAAAAAATTATGTATTTGGTACAGGGTCTCTCTAAGAAGCTTGGACTTGCAGTGATGCACATCTCAGCTTCCCCAGTGCCAGGGTTACAGGATGCACCACCACGCTCAGTTTCAGTGGCCCAGCCTGGCATAGGGCCGGCATGGCATATGGTACCGGGGACCAAACCCTGGTCTTGCACTTGCCTAGGCAGGCGTTTAGACATCTCAGCTAGCCCACACCCCAACCCCAACACAGCAAACCTTTCTATTCAGTGACAGGCCTTACACCCCAGGAGACATGGCTGGAAACCCAGTTACCTAAGAGTGGACCTGTGGGCACTGACCAACCATGCCCCATATTCCCACTTTCTTGCTGGAGTCTTCGTTTTCAAAAGGGAACCCCTGGCCTTGGCTCAGGGTGTACACCCAGCATCCTGGAGGGCTCCTACCTACCTCTGATGTGCTAACCAGGCCACCTCGATAGGTGCCCACACCAGGGCATCTCCCCAAGCAGTGCAGGCCAGGCCCCAGGAGACAGGGTCCCACTGCCCCCTCCAGGCTGGCCTGCATGCAGCAGCACGTGACTGAACAGGGTTCCGTGAGGCCTCAGGCGGGCTCTGTGTGCAGCAGTGGCCATGCAATGCTGCCCGGCTGGAGGCTGCAGAGGGAACTGGTCACCACTGCACCTGTGGCATCTGCAGACCCCCCTTAGCTGGTGACAGAGGCCTGGGAAGGCAGGGCCAGGGTCTGGACGTGAGGACAGCAGCGGCCCAGCACCTGCCTCTGTGGCCTCTTCCGCCCCACACTGCTGCGCATCACATAGTAGGACATTTACCTTTACTGGAAACTTGAGCTGATTGTACAGCTCAGAGACCAGGAGGTTGTGACCCAGGGTCTTTCTCATCTTCATTATTCTGACTATAGCAGCATCAATCTGGTATTGTCTATCCTGAAACACTCGTTCTGTAGTGCTAACTTGTTCTTCAACCTGTACATAAAAGAAAACAAGTGTGAAGATGTATTTTCAATAGGATTTCTTCATGTTCTTTTTTTTTAAAACATTTATTTATTTATTTATTTATTTATTGTGTGTGTGTGTGTGTGTGTGTCCAGCTCAGCCCACCAGGGGGCGGGGCTGGCTGGCATGTGGTGCTGGGGGATTGAACCTTGGTCCCTGTGCTTTGCTTAGATTAACTTGTTCTAAGTAGGTGCTTTAGACCACTGAGCCATCTCACCAGCCCCTTCTTCATGTTCTTAAGTTTGATGAGATTTAGTCTTTATTTTTTCAATGTATGTATTTGGTACAGGGTCTCACTACAGTTTGGACTCAGTAGTGATCCTCCTGTTTTAAGCCTCCCCAGCAATGGGATTACGGGCATGTGCCACCACACCCTGACTTGGTCACTGGCTCAGTACACACTGAGCAGGGCCAGCATGGCATGTGGCACCGGGGATTGAACGCTGGCCCCTTCGCTTGCCTAAGCAGGCACTTAGTCCACTGAGTTCGCTCACGCCCCCCCCCCCCCCCCGAGACAGGGTCTTGCTCTGTATTCCAGGCTGGCCTTGAAGGCTCCAGCTGGATTCAAGGTGGCCCTCCTGCCTTAGCCTCCCCAGTGCTGGGATTACAGATGCGTGCCGCTACACCCAGTGAGACTCAGCCCTGAAGAAAACAAAAGCAGACAGAGGATCCTGTTTTGCTCCTTTTGTTTGTTCTAGGAAAGCTTAGTTTCTCACAATAGCAAATTTTAAGACTGAAATTTAGAAACATGTTTTATTTTCTTCTTAATAAATCTGCAAGAATGCTGGTTAGATATCAGAACATCAAGTCCAGCAGCAAATGAGCATCAGGGCTTGTTCTAGAAATGGGAGGGCTGCCAACTGTGATGGCCCTGGAAGCACCCACTGCAGGCTGCACGGCCCCCAGCGGACACAAGGAGACGCACACTGATTGTTTATTAGAAACAGGCTTTGTGTATGCGAACCATTTTAAAAGAACCTGGAGGTGATGAGAGGTTATTAGAAATAAACAGTGCTAAAAGCAGCTTCACCTTTGTTACAGAGCAACCTGTGGAGGCACGCAGGTGACGGCCCCCAGGTGAGGGCCAGACGCCGCCTGTGGCAAGGGTGCTGCAGGAAGCGATTTGTTCAAGCCGGGCCACATTGTCAGAACACAACTCCCAAGAAAAGGTTGCTGTCCCTGTCTGTAGACAGCACGAGAAGGGGAGAAAGCCTAGGCGCACTACTTTCTTAAGACCATTTCAGCGCTCCCAGCTACGCAAGTGGAACAAACTGAAGTAGTGCTGGGAAGTAGTAGGCGAATGATCATTATCCCCAGAAAAGCTACAGGACTTAAGAAAATCAACTGAAACACCATGACCACTGATGAACACTGTGAGTAGCAGCTGGAAATAAACACACAACCACAAACAATGGTGGCACGTACCGCACAAGTGGGTGATAACGGCCAGTCAGGTACACCGGAGAAAGACCTCCTCATGGTATCGGCACTGTGCCACCCCACTCAATGCTACAGCAGCTGCCACACATGCTCCATGAGCTCTGCTGTATCGGCTGCACCCTCAGCTGTGTGGGCTCACTTTCCCTGTCACTTGTGGTGACAGCCAGTCCATGTGCGCCAGCCATGCGCACAGCTCCCAAAGCGGGGCGTGCTGCATGCTGGTGCTCCATGGGGAAGCCTCAGATGTGCGTGGCAAGCCTTGTGGGATAAATGAGCATTCACAACATCTAGTAAGGTAGGATGGAGATTATCAGCCTTTGGAACATTTTCCCAGCTGACATCAACAAGGGGACACTGTTACCATTTGCACACCAGGTAGCACCTGAGGCTGGGCATGCTGGACATGTGCTGCAGCCCTGAGCTGCCCCCACCCAGTTACTTTCCTGTTAGTGCCAGTGATGGCAGGCAGTGTCTGTGTGGGGGCTGCCTGCTGAGTTCGGTCTTGCTCACCTCGGGCCTCCTGTGGCCTTTACGGGAACCCACTTCGCCTGGGCTTAGGCCTTAGGGCTGCAACGCTGTGGACCAAGACATCTGGGTCCGGTCACAGACCCTGCACTGTCTGTCCAGGACCTGGCCCGAGGGCCCAGCATGGTAGCTCATGGGTCAGGCACTAGCGCTGCTGTGCTAGAACTGGACATGGAAGATGTGGACCCAAGGCACACTGGGCGATCTGGATAACCACAAGCTGGATTTCCTGCTGATGTTCATTTCACTACGAGAACCCTTAACAGAGATACGCACGCTTAGCAATATCATGTCTTCCAGTTATGCATCTGAACCATGTTTTGGAATTTTTTTTTTTTTTTGGAACCAGGGATTAAACTCAGGCCTTTGTGCTTACCAGGGAAGTGCTTATTCCACTGAGCCATCTCCCTGGCCAATGTTTTGGAATTCTACCAGTCAACACATTGCTATAAAGCTATTCTGATTGCTTGGTAAGTGCCTGAAACCATGGGAGTGGAAGGAGAAAGTGTGTACATACGGTTTCCTTCATCTGAATTTGGTTGATCTTTATCCTAAATAACTTGTGCTTGAAGTCCCCATTGAAGATGAATTTGTCTCCGTCTTCCACCTCCTTCCCTTTTGGGCTCTTGATTAGAACACGTGCTTTCCCGCAGGCCAGCGACTGCAGCGTCCGTCTCAGCTCACTGTCCTCTGCACAGGAAGAAATGGACTCTGCCATCAGGAACCAGGCCTCGCCGTGCTGTGCCCCAGCCTGCACGTGGCCCTGCACGGTCAAAGAGCTGCCTACCGATCCCTGTGGCCATTCTGATGTCCTCCAGGCTGAAGCCATCTCCCTCATTGAACATGAGCAGCACCAGCGTCTGGAAGAGGGACACCTGGATCTCCTTCTTTCCCTGTAAGACAGGAGTGGTCGCCTAGACCTGTGCGCAGACACTCTCGTGAGGATTACAACAGGCCCTGTTCTGCAGTCACGTATCTTGTGAGGGGTGAAGACCTCACTCACAGTCACCCAGTAAGAAGAGATAGTTGTTGATTGTAAAAGAACAAAACAGTTATTAGGTATTACACTTAAAAATTCTCCCCCCTCCTGTCGTTTTTTGAGACAGGGTTTCACTATGTATTTCAGGCTGGTACCAACGCCTGGCTAAGCATTCTCTTGAAACAGTTTTTAAAGTAGTAAAGTTCTTTCAGCTGGGCATGCTGGCATACACACATAATCCCTGCTATGTGGGAGGCTGAGGCAGGAGGAGTTAAAATTTGAGCCTAACCTGCACAATTTAGCAATACCTGTCTTAAACTAAAAGTTAGGATTGGGGGGCAGAGCTCTGAGGTAGGAGGCTTGTACAGCATGTGTGAGACCGTGGAAGGGCTCTATCCGCATACCACAAAGGGAAGAGGATACGAAAGGAAAAGCAAAGCGCTCTCGCATGGCCTGCTAAACCTGGAGGCACACCTGTGGTCTGCAGCCACTGCACTATGAGGGCAGCATGAGCCCACTGTAAGCCACCTTTACCTCTACTCAGGCAGCAGGGGGCACAGCCTGTGATCTCAGTGCTTGAGAGGCCAAGGTGGCAGGACCAGACATTCAGGCCCTGCCCAGGCAACGCAGTAAAGTAGCAGGAGCATCTCAAAAATCCAAAGAAGCAAGCGCAAGCGCCTGAGTTCAATCCCTGGTTCTGAAAAAAAAAAAAAAAAAAAAAATCCAAAGAAGCCGGGTGGGGGCCTGGGATTGGAGCTGGCACAACCCCAGGTCCTGGGAAAAAACCACAGCAGCACTAATACAAGCATGTGGATGGCTCAGCAGCAGCAGCAGCAGCAGCAGCAGCAGCAGCAGCAGCAGCAGCAGCAGCAGCCTGGGCCGCTGTGGCCCACATCCCATCTCATGCAGAGGAAGAGGACAGAAGCCAGGGTGGGCAGCAAGGGAGCTCCAGCAACAATGCCACACTCCCCACCACAGGAGCACACAGATGCCTCCATGTAGGCTGTGATGCCCACGGACCTGTGTGAGTGACCTGTCGTCACACTGGTAGACAGACGTGGATGCTCTCTGCAGAGTGGAGTTAAGAGCCTACTATGCGTGGCTGGGTGACATGCTGCTGTCACTGCCAGGACGCAGCAGTCTCTCCCTTCTTAACAGCGCTGCAGCCACAGGTCCTGCTCATCAGCATGGGGAAGTGGCTGAGTGAGAGGGTCTCCCATCCCAGGCTGCAGTGATTCCAGAAAGGCCATGGCAAGGCTCCAAAAGCCTGCACGGTGCTGTGGGATGTGTAAAGCTTTCTCCTGGAGGGCAACCGCAGTGTGTGCAGCCCTTTTCTTTTTTTTATCTTTTGAAAAAGCACCTCGCTGCCATTCCACTTCTCACGTTACTACTGTAAATTCTCTTTTTTCCTCCCATAATTTTATTGAGAGACATACAGCAATGAGAGTTTCAAATCAAATTGGTAGGACAGTTTCAATAATTAACACATTGCATACTGTCTTCCTAGTGGTTATTTGCTGTACAAGATGCAGACATGATATCCTGCTTACATGTGCAGCCCTTTTCACTGTTCCAGACAGTCTTGCCAAGCTGCTCAGGCTAGGCTTGAGCTCGTGATCCTCCTGCCTCAGGCCTCCAGAGTGCTATAATAACTGCTGTGCACTACCATGCCTGCACTGGAATTGAAAGGAAGATAAAACAGCTAGGTACAAGGAAGACACTGGAAAAAGCCCTACAGCTGCCAGCCTGCCCTGTGACAGCCTCACATGTGCAGCCACCTAGCAGTGGCTAAAGCTGCTTCCTGTTCAGGTCCAGCCTCCACCAATCCTTGGGGCAGTGTCTCCTCGTGGGGTTCACAACCGTTCAGTTAGCGCAGAAACTGAGTGCAGGCTCAGGGAAACCAGTTTCAGTTTTGCTTTCATGAGCTGCCTCTTCACAACCTCCATTCTTGGTGCAATTAGACGAATAGTTTTCTGTTGACTGATTTCATATTGATCTGTACTGATTAGACTATTAACCTTTTGCCTATTCCTCATATCGCTGACCTACAAAAGCTAGCAGCTGCATCTTCCTTCTTAGCTACTGAAACTCAATGACAATTCAAAAATTCTGTTACCACATTTGATGGAGCACAGAGCTGCTGTGTACCTCTTTAAACTCTGCCTTCAAAACAGCGTGGCCCAGTGTCGTCTGCCATTGGAGCTTCCGGCCGCTGTGCTTGCCCAGGTAGAAGGTCTTGAATACCTCCTGCAGCCTCACCATCTGTGGGGCACAGGTGGGACGCAGTCAGCATGCTGAATGGAGACCATTCTCAGGGCCTCAGATTCTCACAGCTGAACTACAACCAGGCTCCTGTGCTCCGACGACTCTTTGCTGGCTTCTATCACCTGTGGAAACACGCCGCAGCCTGGCCCTTGCCCTCGGGTCTGCCTTGCCACATGCAGAGGCCAAAAGTGGCCGTAGCTGGCTACACCTGTGCCGGTGCTGGGGACCCCCCTCACCCATGCAGCAGTAACAGCCAGCTCCTGCCCTGCACTGGGTGGGGCTTCTGTCACACACTAACACCCAAATGGGCTGGGCCAGGGGCCTGCAGCCTTCCAGCCCAGGTCTGGCAGAAAGCCCAAGGTGCCGTGCCAGTTTCTGCTGGGTCCTCATGACCTTGGCAAGACCCGGCCAGATGCAGCCCTTTAACCCTGGTCTTGCCAGCCTCAGCCAATGGAGAGAAAATGCTTGTAACCCACATCTCTGATAAGGTCGAGTGTGCAGGATAATGCAGAACTCCTATGAGTGAACACACAGCTGAAGTAAAAAAGAGGACAAAGAATTCTAGCAGACGTCAAAAAAGTAACACAAACAGCTACAAGAAGACAGACTTGCAGCAGCAATTTCCACCACAGTGACACTGCTGCACCTAAGAGGTGAAGAGCGCTACAAGAGGAGACCACAGAGCTGACGGGAACACAAAAGCCGCAGGGAGGCTGGCTACACCTCCGGAAGGGGGAGCACAAAGCTATTCCACCTGGCAGCTCTGGCCCAGGCCCATTCCCCGAGGTGACCACTGGTGCCCAAGTAGCCACGTGCACCCACCTACATGGGCACTGTTCTGGCTATGTCTAGACATCCCCCTAAGCCTCATGCAGTGAGAGGTGGGGCTCTCGGGAGGTGACTAGATCTAGGGTGTACGCTGCAGGGATCAAAGACATGATGCTGGGGTTGATTCATGGTACACTAGGGTTAAAGGTGGAGCATTATCTGCTGTAAAGGCAGGGAGCTTGGAGAAGACAGAAGGACAGAAAGAGCTGTGGTTGGAGCTCATTGTCTGTCACTTTTGCTGTCTTCTGCTTGCCATGGATTATTTCTCCTCTGCCAGACCAAGTCGCCTTGAAGCCAGCCAACTATGGATTGAAACCTCTATGAACTATAAGCCAAATACACCTTTCCAAAAGAAAGCGACAACTTGAGGATTAGACAATGAAGACAGAGCAAGGAAGAAAGCTAGGAAACACGACAGGGGCAAAGCCATACATTTACATGTACAAGATGGGTAAGGCAATGATCCTGAGAATCTTCAGAAGGCTTTTGAAGCTAGCAGTTAATTGATAGGATTCTCACCCTAACTATATATGCTGACACCTGTGAACTAAGCGACTGCACTGAAGATGGCAATGTGTAACAGTAGGGTCGTGCTTGGAGTGCCTGTCATTCTGGTCTTCTGAATACGGGCTGCTAGTCATGACACACCGGTTGCTGCCATGCTGTCTCTCAGGTAGATGTTTATTTAGAAAGGAAGGGGGTGGTGAATGAAGGCAAGAGAGAGGAAAAGGGGTGTCGCAGGACTGTTCTGCTACAATGCTAGATATGTTAGATTTCTGCACTTCTGTGTAAAAATATGTCATTGTTTATTCCTATTTTTAAAATATATTTTAATTTTTAAATTT
>NW_004524615.1:659626-673857 GCF_000260255.1 Octodon degus
ATAGGAAAATCTGTACTATAACATCGTGTAACTCAGTTGTGTCCCAAATTTTCTGATCAAGGAGATTATGGGGCCACAGAGGAAAGTGATCGATGATGTAGAATGAGCCTAAGGAGAGTCACATGGAGAAAAAACATTCTCTCAGGCTTTCACAGAGAGCAAATTGGTCAAGCAATGGCCATGACTCATTCACATGGCTGACACTGACAAAGGATCTACAATCTGAGGTACAGGATCTCAGGATAAATTCTGAGGGGATTTGACTGACCTTATGAGATACAAAAGCTGCATTTCTTGTTATATAGGTCTTGCTTTATCTTGGTGTTAACCATCCAGCAGAAAAGTATAAAAACAAAGTATAAAAAGTAAAGCCATATTAATATGCTGAGCTGTAAAAGGCTCAAGTCAACAACTCTGACATGGCCAGTCTTATGGAAAACCCACTACTATTATGGACTACTGGACTATTTTGGAATAATTTGCTGAATTCACACACCTGTAATATTTAAATGACAAAACTAAACAAAAAAAGGGGATACAAGTGAACGATCATTTTCTATCTGTATACTCAAAATAATTCGGATAGATATACAGCTACATTCTCTTAATTCAATGAATAGAAAGATTTGTTCTAATAGTGTTTGTGGACAGTATATCATGTCTGCATCTTGTACAATGAATAACCACTAAGACAACAATATGCAATGTATTCGTTATTGAAACTATCCTGCTAATCGGAGAAAAAAATACACCTCTGTCATACTAAAAGAAAAAAAAAATACACCTTTCCTCCCTTATCTTGTGGGTGCTGGGCATTTTGTCTCAGCATGACAAAAGCAACAATGATGTTGCACTGTTCATAATAACCCAAAGAAAGTCCTCTCGCTCACTAACAAAAACGCAGTCTACACAGACAATGCCCAAGAAGTGTGCAGTATCAACACACGCTGCAACAGAGACAGCAAGGAATCAGATAGGAAGCCACATCCTATGACCTCACTATGTGGACATCTAGAGTAGCAATCCAGAGGTGGGGGCAGGGCTGTGGATGCAGGACCTGGGGAGGGGACCACAGTGTGACACCTGCCAGGCACTGGTCTCCACATGGAGTAACAAGTCAGAGGTAGTGGTGGGGCACAGCGAACACGCTTAATGCCACTTTTATGACAGCCAATCTTCATGCATACTTAAGATGGAAAACCATAAGCTAAGTAAGGTATATCTGACCAGAAGGGAACATAAAAAACTGATGAGAAAAGACGGAAACAAAACCTTTACAAATCAATAAGAGGGGTTGAAGGGAGGGTAGGGTAATGGGGAAAAAAAAAGTTATATCATGTACAGGTACAAATTTCCTGTAATAAGTGATTATTATGTATACCTAACATGTATCAATAAACTTAATAAAAATACATTATGCTAAAACTTCAACACGTCTTGGACCAAGAAGGGTCAGGATGATGAGGATGGGAGGTGACAGGCCAGACTGAGGCATCCATGTGACAAGACAGACAGATAGGCATGAACACAAATAGGTTTGCGTAGAAAGTGCATCCTTGGAGCAGAACTAGAAAATGGACCCATCCATCCAGGAGACTCTCAAGCAGCTGACACATGAGAAACAGACACGGAGTCTGGCTCTGTTGGCCCACAAACCACCTCCTGGTTACACAGGGATGTAAAAGCACTGATGACACAGGGCGAATCGGCCCGAGACTCTTAACCACATGGCTGCTTCCTGCCACCAAGAGCAGCTGTGTCCCCACTGGACCTCACCAGGGCTCCAAGCCCTCCAGGAGACAGAGAAGCGGTACCAGCTGTGTGCTCATGAGGCTTGCTGAGCACTAGACACACACTCCCAAGACCCTGCTGAGAGCTGACAGACCAGGACGCAGCTGTCACACTGACAAGAGCTCCCTGGCCTCCTACCACAGGCTTGGGCCTCCGACACCTCTGTGCTATCTGCAGAAGCAAAGGTCTTGTAACCAGTGCTCACCCCTACGATGGCTCCCACAGGGAGCAGGGGAAAAGGGTGCCCAGGGCTCACCTCGGGGGGCAGGTGTACCTCCATGGGTGTGTATGTGGGCCAGTAGCCCATGGTGAGGATGTTCACCGTGAGGTCGATGGGGCCTGGGGCACTCTGGTTCTGCATGTGCTAGGACAGAGAAAACCCAAATCAAATAATCATCTTAAAAGCATGAGACATAATGTGCAGCAAACTTCCAATTTTCAAAATAAACTCTCAACAAGCACTATCGCGTCACACCCTGCACTGCCCTGTCACTGGTGAGTGCCCATGTGACGAGCCCCAGGCCTAGGCTGCTTCTCCTGAAGCTACCTGTCCCTCCCCACTTTCTCTTGGTCAAATCGGGGCTGGAAACAGGGCCTCAGGCATGGAGGCAAGCGCTCTGCCAAGGAGCTACACCCCAAGCCTTTCACACTGCTTGGAGAGCAGGTCTGGACACGGCACTCAGGCTGGCCTTGACCTCATGACCCCTGCTTCAACCTTCTGAGCCGCTGGAGTACGACTGTGCCTCGCCTGGCTCCACTCACCTGCTTGAAGTGCATCATGATGTCCTTGGAAAGCTCCATGTCCTTGAACATGCCCTCCAGCTTGCTGGTGAAGGCGGCCCCACACTCTGTGACACGTGAAGGGTCGAGTCAGAAGGCAGGAAAGTCCCCGCCCCAGGGCAGGGCCTGCCCCAAGCTCACCGTGCTTCAGCTTGGACAGCATAGACTTTTCTGCATCCACTGAGGCACTTTTCCCAACAAGGAGTCTTTTTGCCAAATCTTTCTTATAAAATGCTTCAAATACATCTTTACCTGGTGGAACCAGAGGGGAACAAGGAAGGCATTAGACACTGCTGAGTTGCACACACACAGAACAAGCCTGGGGCGACTCTGCTGGAGTCAGGCTCGATGCTGGGCACTTACCATGGATGAATCTGAACAGGATCATGATCTTATCCAGGATCCGTTCCAGCTCCTCGTCGGTAGCTTCCTTGTTGCCTGCTCGTAACTTGGAGTCAACATGCTTGGCTGTGAGAGAGCTTCGATTAGAAATTGGCCAGGGGGCCGGCAGGGGCATGGCACCCTCCCAGCATGCAGAAGTGCCCAGTCTCCGTCTCAGCACCACCAAAAGAAAAACAACCCAGAAAAAGTTCTCCTTCACATCTTTTCTGGCAACAGTCAGGCCTTTCTTGAATACTCCTGCAGGATAGAGGGCAGAGGCCTGGTGCGCTCAGTCTGTGGGCAAAAAAATCCTCCCAAGTTTAACTTCACCAAGGACTGAATGTTTAGGAGGCAGGGGTCTTATCTTTCCTAATTCCAGATTAGAGAGAAGATCCACGCCAGCAGCTATATACAGCACTTGGGTTCTGCCATAAGACACTGCCACGGAACTGGGATGTCCCTGTCAAAGCTCTGCAGTCAGAAACTCAGAGGTGACTATAACATGCAGCAAGACTGTTTTCTTAGGGCCCCACAGGGCTACAGTCAAAGTATCAATGAAGGTAAGAGCATTTTACTGGGCTTCTTACCCTGAGCAGGGCATGAGCCCATGTGGGGTGTGTGTGTGTGTGTGTGTGTGTGTGTGTGTGCACGCACTCCGCCCCAGGAGCTGCCTCACGACACAACCCAATGCTGTCCAAAGTCCTGATTCCTAAAAGCTCAACACTCTGATCAGTGGAGAAACCACAATCAGCAACATGGCACAAAAGATTATCAAACTGCCTTTGGACTTTTTCTTTTATTGGCATTTCCCTTTCTCATTTTATTATGGAATATTCTGAATTCACGGAAAAGTGGCCAACTGTCTAATGAGCTCCAGGCATGCTGTACCCTAGTCACAACCCACTTACACCAAATCTGCATCCGTTATTGTAGCTTTTTGCCCCTTTCAACTTTTAAGTTAAAAAAACACTTCTACTGGCCAGTGAGAAGTTTATGACTCCTAAAATGTTGTTTTCACCTTATTGTGAACTACAGTAATTATGCAAAGTGCTAGTTCACAACCTGCCCATCTGGGTACCTAAGACTAACGAGTGCCTCACATCCGGACCACTCCAAGCTATGGGTCAGGCTCCCAGGTGGAGGCACTGGGACTCAGTCAACTTCTGAGAATCTACTGCCTCTCAGCTAGGATGGGCGCAACCAGCACTGCTGGGACCTTTAGCACACACATCTCTGGAGCTCCCAGTCTAGGAACACAAACTGGAGTAACCTTCCTCATCCCGTTCTCCTAAGTGGTCAAGCTCTCTGTCTTTACCAAATCCCTGCTACATCTCCCCCTGCACAGGTGTGCATGTCCAGAGAGCCTGGTAAAAGCCCTTCCCTCGCCCACCCTAAAAGGAGTCTGGGCATTTGGGCAAAAAGCCTCATTCTCCTGAACTGGTCAGGGCCCAGGACACTGTTGCACTACCGATCAGCTCCGCAGGCTTGTTGGGCCTCTTGTTGATGAAGGCTTCAAAGGACTCCTTCATCAGGTGGACAAAGCGCTCGTTCCTCTGGAAGCACACCTCCACCACGTGGTCCACCCTGTCCTTGAATTCTAGCAGGTCCTGGACCATGTCTTTATCTTTCTCAGGATTGATGACAATTGTTGTCCCAAAAGTCTACAAAAGCAAGTTAGTGTCAAGTCAGAGACAGGTTTAGGAACACCACTCCTCTTGGCCTTGCACTCTGGTGGCAGCCCTGGCCTTGCTCCTCGGTGCCCCAGCACCCTCTGCACTGTGGCCACAGGAAGGTCTGTGTCCCTTCAAGGCAGGAGGTGCCTGGTGATCAGAGTCATGGGCCAGCCTCAGGCATCTTCTGCAAGGAAGGCCTCAGACACAGAGGAAGGCCCCAGAAGTTGTGCAGTGGCATCTGAGCGACACAGAGAATGCCTAGCCACAAGACGATAAACCCAGGTGTAGGCTGTAGACCACCAGCCACAGCACAGTGGGAAGCTCTCCTATAGACACCACTGGCAAGTGATGCAGACCACCCCTTGAGAGGTCCAAGAGACCACGACCATGGAAGGAAGCCGCGGTTGTGCTGACAAAGAACAAAAGTGGCTTCGAGGTCACAAGTCCCCGTGTGGTTCTGTCACTGTTAGTGTTATCTCAGAAATGCTTCCCTTAGGAAAACGTTTATATAGGTAGTCTTTGGGAACAGTGCAGATCCCCGTCTGTGGGAACACACAGCTCTTGCAGCAGTGCCACTGGTGTATGGAGCCGCGTTCCGGCCTCAGACCTGCCCATCCCCCCTGCCAAAAAGTCCCCAAGCAGGATGCAGGGGCACCGAGACCTCAGTACCTTGATGTACTCGCTCCAGTGGAGCAGCAGTGCCTGCTGCCCGCCCCGCACCCGGCTGAAGAGCTGGTACATCTGTGTGAGGTCAGGCACTCGGTTCTCATCCAGCAAGTGGTCCAGCCCTGGGATGCAGAGAGGAGGTCCAGCGGGAAGTCACATTGCTGCTCACTCGCTGCCACAGGGCGGCAGCAGAAGAGCGGCACCGCGGGGGGTGCATGTGCCTTTGGCTGGCAGGCTGGCCTCGCTAAGTATCTAGGCGGGGTTTGGCAGCCCCCCCCCCCCAGCATGCATGTCAGTTCCTTACCTCGTGAAAGCCCCTTGCTTACAAGAGGGGCGACATAAGAAACCACTTCCACCAACGGTTTACTAATATATTAACTCTCTACTTTTTAACAAACACAATACAGTGTGGGAGAACAATTACTTACTGTTCATTAAATATTCTGAAGTGTATTTTAAAGTTCTAATTGTTTCAGGTATTTAAATATTATAAGGACTTCCTAAAACCTTACTATAGGAGAAAAGTGGGGCTGGTGGCTTTTTTTTTTTTTTTTTTGGCAGTACTGGGGATTGAACTCAAGACCCTGCACTTGCCAGGCAGGCACTTACTCTACTGAGCCATCTCCCTGACCACGGCTGGTGGTTTTTAAACAGTTTTCTGGTAATTCACATGGCAGCTAAGCTGAGCAGAAGGCTGTGCACAGAAGGGTAGGGCTCTTAGCTACCCTGGCAGGTAGGAAAGAGCATAGACTTGGGGCCTGAGATCTGGATCCTGAGCCTGAACTCCATCCCCGCCATTTCTCCGGTCCACGTAGCCGTCCAGATGCAAAGAGACGTTTGTCTTCTGTCAGTGCTGGCCCCAGCCCTTCTCACGCTTCCTTTTCAGACAGGGCCTGGCTAAGCTGCCCATGCTGGGCCCGAACCTGCGAGCTTCCGGAGCAGCTGGGGTTGCAGGCACATGGCACGACACCTGGCAGTACACGTCTTAGTTTAAAATTTACGTTCCTTAAACCCTGAGTGTTTTAAAGAATTAAAAAATAGGGGCTGGGGAGATGGCTCAGTAGAATAAGCACTTGCCTGGCAAGTGCAAGGGCCTGAGTTCAATCTCCGGTTCCGAAAAAAGAAAAAGAAAAAAAGAAAAAGAATTAAAAAATATATACTGAACTTTTATACGTATAAAATACTTCTAGGGAGCCTGCCCATTAGCTCAGTGGTTTAAGTGCCTGCTTATACGAAGCATTCAGGCTCAGGATGCTGTGGTTCAAACCCAGATACTCCCACCAAATCAGAAATGCCCTAAGGGCATCTTGAGGTGGCCAAAAAAATAAATAAAAATAAAAATAAAATACTTGTAATAAAATTAAGAGCAAGCTTTTACAAATATAGCTATTTTCTTATAATTTCACTCATCAAAATGTGTGGAAACAATTTATGTAAATTTCTACTATTTACTTGAAGCCCCTTTTTTTAAATTTTTTTGGAGCAGAACTGGGGATTGAACTCAGGCCCTTGTCAGGGAAGTGCTTATTCCACTGAGCCATCTCCCTGGCCCCAAATACTAATTTTTTTTTTTTTTTATTATATCTTAGGGAAGGGTCTACAGGGTCTACTAGATTAGGCTCGTAGTGATTCTGTTTACAGATGCCCAGTCTGAATCGCTGTCTCAGTGTGCCCTGGGGTCGGGCTGGCACGGCAGGCCCAGGGATTAAAGCCCAGTCCCTGGGCCTGCTTGCAGGTGCTTTAATCCGCCGAGCTATTTGGCCAGCCCCCCTCTATTTTCTTTATGGAGTGACTGTTTACTGTTTTAAAAAAACACCTGGTACAAATTCTGAATGCATTTGTTTATACGCAGGTAGTAAAGTAAGTGCCCATTTACACAAAAATACACCACCTCTGTGGGTTTTGGCAAAGTGTAAGCAGAAAACACAAGCGGGAGCGAACCCGGCTCTCTGTTCATGACTAAGGCACCCACATCAAGCTGCTCAGATCTCTGCCTCCTCATTTGTGAGCTGGGGACCAGGAACCTCCAGGCCTGCGTGCCGAGGAAGCTCTGTGACAATTCTGCTTCTCCTCGCTGCTGTGCTGGCCTCACCGGGAGCCCTGCGCTGGTGCCTTGCCACTCGTGCCCCGCTGCCAAGAGCACACGTGCCTGGCAGAGCAGAGCCTGAGCAGGACTCACGCAGCACGATGAGGCCACTCCTGTTGGACAGCTGATGGCTGGGAGGCTGCAGCCTCCACGTGTCTCAAGTGACTTGGATGGTGACACCAAGCACTTAGGTGACAGAGAGTGGTGTCAGGAATGCGCATGTTGGGAGCTGGCCACCGCGGAGCTGAGTGAAGCCCACTCTTGTGCAGGCAGTCAGGGCCTGGCCCTGAGATTGAGCAGCCCCACGCAAAGCTGCCCGCTACTGTGCTGCTCTCTGGACAGCCCCAGGACCTTGTGACTGCAGCCTGTGACTTGGGCTCACTCTTGTCAAACTGGGAAAGGACAGGCCTCCATGAGGCCCAGTTACCACAGTGAGAAGGCTCTGGGAAGCCAGTGTCCACACATGTCACACCTGGGCTCTTTACCCAGGTCAGGTGGGTGGGCAAACGGGGCAGCTGGACTGCTGGGCCACAGTGGTGGACCCTGTGGCGCAGGACTGCTCAGCCCGGATGACTGGCTGGGCTTCCGGCAGGAAGAGCTCTTCTAGGCACTTCTTCCTCACATCCCTCCCTGGAAGATTCTTAATGACTTTCTTAGGACAGTACTGAGAGGCAACTTCCTCTACATGTTGAGGATGGGCTTTCAGTTTAATTCACGGCTCAGGAAAACCCACCTTTTTGCAGAATGGCTGTCAAATGTTCTCCTAACAACTGTTTCTCCACACAAGCAATCAGTGGTTTCCTACAAAGGCAAAGAATAAGTATCAGAAACAGTGGAAGGGAGAGCTGTGGGAGAGGGCAGGTACGTAAGAGCAGGGCAGAGGGCAGAGCACACTCCCTCCTGTGGCCGATGCTGAGCGAGGCTGGCAGCTCTGCAGATGGTCTGGACCCCTGGATGGGGACAGCGGTACCCACTCAGGCTTCCACAGAGCCCCGCCTCCCTGGCGAGCACTTCCAGTCAGCAAAGCCTAGAGCTCTAAAGGCATCCAGTCTGGTTTCAGCCCATGGGCACAACCACCCCCCTGAATGTCACACCTGGGCTTGTGGTCCCGGGCTGGGACCTTTCTCTCTGCTGAGCTCCCTTCTCCCTCAGTGTTCCCGCCAGCTTCTGTGCCACTGCTGTCTGAAGCCTCTCAGCCCTCGCCGTTCCAGCGCTCTCAGAACCACTAGGGACCTCCTGCTGTGCCAGTCACCTGCAGTGCTCCCCAGGCACCTGGACACTGGCCTGCGAGTATCTCACAGAGCAGGGCATCTCGATGCCTTCAGGTCTGGCCAGTGCAACTGGGCACACAGGGCACCACAGAGCACATAGCAGTGCTCCTCTGGTTTCCTCTGGGATTACCTACAGTCCAACTTGGCTCCTCGGTTCTCTTCAGACGGCAGAGAAACTGCTCTATCCCAAAGCCACCCCTGTGAGGTGCCTTCCCGAGCCTTCACCTCAGTTTATGAGGAGCTTCTCAGCACAGGTCTCACGGCAGTCAGGGCAGCCCAAGGAGGGGACAGACTCGGCGTCACCCTGCCCAAGGTGCGTTGCTCGCAGCTCCCCAGACACTCCGCCTCGTCTCTGTGGGTCCTTGTCATGGGCTGTGTTTGGAAGTCCCTCCCAAAGCCTCATGCAGTCATAGCATTTTTTCCGAAGGCAGCTGAATGACTGACTTCTCGTGCAATGCTGGGCGATTGCTAGATCAGTCCACTGACTAGACTGGCACTGCCATAATCCTAGTAAAATGGATACCATATAGGCTACAGAAAAAGGCTTGTCTGCCTGACCCCCACTCCAGTTGCTTTTGCTGGGTTCTGTTGCTACATGCTACTCTGCCTTGGAGCCAGCTGAGTATGGACTGAAACCTCCACAAACTCTGAGTTAAATAACCCTTAGCTCCTTTAGCTGTGGTTGCTGGGTACTGTTTCAGCAATGAGAGAAAATTGGTGCATTGCGGGCAACGCACCTCGGGCAGGCGACGCTGGGTCTGCCACAACTGCCATGACTTCCCTCCTTGGGCTGCCCTGACTGCCGTGAGACCTGTGCTGAGAAGCTCCTCATAAACTGAAGTGAAAGCTCGGGAAGGCACCTCACAGGGGTGGCTTTGGGATAGAGCAGGTTCTCTGCTGTCTGAAGAGAACCGAGTCCTTGCCTCCCCATGCCCACTGACATCCCCAGGCCAGCCTGCCCTTGCTCGGCTCTGCCCTCCAGGACTCTGCTTTCTTTTCCCACTGTATCACCAGCCCATCCCTATCTCCCCTGCCTGTCCTTGCAGCAGGGGGCAAGCTCTTCAAGTGTGGACCCCCCCATATGTACCATGTCTGCTCTGTGCTTCACAAGCGGAGGTGCCACACACCTGGCCCAGACATAGTCTGTTTCCCTATCTCTTGCTACCTGGGACTAGAAAAAAAAGATAAAAAGATAAAGCACGCAGCAGCAACACAGTAACAGTGACGGCCACTGAGATGTCTAACCAAAATTCACAACTGAAAGAGCTGCAGTCAACACCACTCCAATAGTGCAAACAGGCCCCGTCTCCACAGTGGGAGGACCCACAAATGCTAGACAATAACAGACAGGGTTCACAAAATGTACGTAAGGAAAAGTGCTCTCGGGAGCAGTCAGGGTCAGAGTCTAGCCAAAGAATGCCTGCGGGGGACACCACCAACTGGGACACTCACTGTGTGCTATGGTCCAGGTAGGTGATGACGCGGTCTCCCTCTTCCTCCAGGCGCTTGCTCACGTGGTTAAGATATTCTGGAACCTTACAAAGAAATATTGCAACACAAAGACATTTTGGGAGCCAAGAAATGAAACCCTCTTTACCTCATAAAACAAAAACAAAGAAAACTCCATGTATGTAAGCCAAATAGGGACACACTTCCAGGGAAGAGTTTAGTGACCCAGAGGGTAACACATGCCTCTAGCTCAGCCTTGCTGTCCTCCAGGAGGCTACGAGCCCCTCTCTCCCAGGTTATGCTGGGACAGGACTGGTGCCTGGGTTGGAAGGCTGCAGCTCACTGGTGCCACACCCCTGGCTGGCCAGCAAAGCTACCAGCAGGGGACCAGAGCTGCTCTGTGCACCAAGCTGTGTGGTGCAGGAAGGTGGAACTTTCCTGAGAGCCAAGTGGGCAGGCAGCAACACCCGCTGCCACCCTGCCTCCCTCGAGGGCTGCTTCCAGCCTGGGAAGCTAAGTACTGGCTGGGGCCATCTTGTGATCACTTACATTTTTCCACATGGAATTTTTTCCCAGTGGTTTTTGCACAGATGAAAAATTTAGATGGATTTTATCTTTAATATTTAGAATTTATCCTTTGTCTTCATGCTTAAACTAGAAGCTCTTTATTTCGGAAACTACTTTTCTGGGGCTTTGTATAGGAAGGCAAAGAGAGTTTTTAAGTTAAGGGGGAGACATGAAATTTTTACTAGAGTGAGAAGTAAGGTCATTGCTGGGGACTCCAGTGAGACTGCAGTTTCCCCCGGCGCTCTGTCTCAGGCCCAGTGAGAAGGAAACCCCAAGAAACTGTGCAGAGAGGCAAACCTAGAGGCATGGAACAAAGCACTAGAACCACCTGTCTCACCTCACGCTCCTGCATCAGTCTTTGGCCTTCTGCAGCATATAAACAGTTAGTCTCTTCCAAAAATTTCACTTCAAATGAGTCTTTATACACCTAGGAAATGGGTGGTTAATGGCTGGGCTGAGTGGCAGCGCCTGAAATGCCCCGACAGCCGGGGCTGGGCTGCCTACCCCACCCAGCCAGCCCTCTCCTCTGTGCAGGCCCGGGCCCTTCTCTTAAGAGCAGTAGTTCCATTACGGGGTTAGCTCCTTATTTTTGTTTTGTTTTCTAAGGTGGGGGTCTTACTATGTAGCACAAGCTGGCCTGAGCTCATGGCACTCCTCCTGTTTAGACTCCCAGATGCTGGGATTCTAAGAGGGTACCACTTAGACCAGCATGGCCCTTGGGCTTTTTGTATGTGCAGTCAACAGTCTTTCTGGGGATCGAACCACAGCAACCTGAGCCTGGCTGCTTTGTTGAAGTAGGTACTTAAAGAGCTGAGCTAAGGGGCAGGCCCCCCAGTCAACAGTCTTTCTAGTTTTCACCTGATTTTATTTTTGTATATAACATACTTCACTCGAAAGAAAATCAGTATTTCAAGCAGTCTCTTCTTCTGTGGCAAGTGGTGCAACACTAGTGTGGGGTCACCTACACTAACCTTAGAGGCTGACACGCTCTCGCACTGTGGCCCTACTCAGGCCAGGGAGGAGGCAGCCCACCTGGAGATCTGAGAGCATGCTTAGCAGGCTACGCAGCAGGCTCCTGTCCACAGCCTCCCCACTCCGCTCTCGCTCAATCAGCAGCAGAATCCCGTCGATGGTCTTGCCCTGGACCATCTTGTCGCTGATGATGTGGTTTCTGAACAGCTCCAGCCCCATGTCCCTGGGCAACAGTGAACATAAAACTGGACTGTAGTTTTGCTCTTCCGGCCCCACCCTTCACTGATCTCTAATAATAAAGTGCTCATGTTCCTTGAGTAGGCTGATGTCCCGGGAGCTACATGTCTGCTCAGCAAGTTACCCCTATGTACTCTTGTGGAGGCTACTTTCTCTTTCTGGGTTCCGTAGGCATCACCCCACATGCTCCCTCCCTTCCTTGGAGCCACACTTGGACTGCACTGCTGGCTGTCAGGGAGGCAACCTGCCAGGGAAGTGGGGCACAGCTCTGACTGCTCCTCATAGGTACCTTTTAGGCTAAGGCCAGCTAGATCCGATTCTGCACCATGCCCAGGGGTATAACGTCAGCACACAGTGTGCCCAACAGCTGCAATGGCAGAGACATCCTGCCAGGCTGGGCAGCAAGCAGAAGCACTCACCAGATAGAAGGGAGCATGGAGTTCTGCAGGACGTACGTGCGGTCAAGGAACAGGAAGATGCTCCTGACCATGATCTGTAGGCCAGAAGAAGAACACACCACCTGAGAGCAGACCGCAGCTCACGCGGTGCCAGCCACCTCCAACCTAACACGGCCGCTTCTTGGGGAGAAACCGCCTACCAAGACCCTCATTCTCCTGCACTTCACCTGTCTCCTTGGTATTTTTCATCCCTAGCAGCCCTGACAGCAGCATGAGATCACTCAGCTTAAAGATTTCTTTTACACTTCCATCCCGACTGTCACACCCAGCGCTCAGCACTGCGAGGTCCTCCAGGCGCACTGTCACACCCGAGCCCATTTCTCTTTTCTTCCTCCTTCCTTGTGGTGCTGTGGATCTGAGCCTCCCATGGGGCAGGCAAGAGTTCTAGCACTGAGCTATGCTCCTACCCGACTAAGCTTAAATTAGCTTGATTCCTGTGGACTGTGCTGGGATGAGGGAAGCATCCGCAATCACTCCTGCTGCCACTCGCCTGGTAAGATCAGAGGCTGAGTTAGACCATGGCAGACGTGAGCAAGTGAGAGACATGCAGGTGCCCAGGCTGGATTTGCACAGAATCAGAGCTATGGAAAGGGTGGCGGCGGCTGCTCACCATCTGTCTGCAGTGGTCTTGCCAGCATGTGTTGATCTTCTTCAAGAACAAGACGCTGTCGAGGGAGTCTGTGCAGGTCTGCTAAGGAAAATCTCAAAACCTAGGCCTTACAATCACTGCCACTTCACCATAGCGTGGCTCTATTCCCTGCCTCATGCTGGACGGCAACACCCAAGCCGAGGAGGGATGCGAAGGGCACACGGGGGGCTGGGGCTGCCCCCCAGCACACAGCAACCTGCGAGAGCCGTCAACAACCAGAGCACAGTGTCTGCCTCATGCCGGACGGCAACACCTGAGCCAAGGAGGGATGTGAAGGGCACACGGGGGGCTGGGGCTGCCCCCCAGAACACAGCGACCTGCGAGAGCCGTCACCACCAGAGCACAGTGCCTGTCGGCCTTCCCCGTGGGTCTCACGCAGGGCTCACAACCCACTTACCTACTGCACGGCACCTTGCCACAGCGGCCCAAATGGACCAAGGTGGCAGCTTCCAAGTTCCCACCTGGCTCTTAGCATCTCCATGTCCAGCCCCTGTGCACAACCTCATCTCTCACTGACCCTCCTGACTGCCCCATGCCCCATGCCACTGACTATAGTGCCAGAGGGAACAGACACCAAGATGCAGTGCTGGGTGCCAGGCGGCTGGCCAGGAGGGAGCTCAGTCACCAGGCGCCTGGATGCCAGCACCAAGGGCCAGCAGAGGCCCCTGAGAGGGGCATCTAAAGACCAGCTCAAGCAGCTTCAGGGAGAGGAAGCACAGTGCAGGTTCCCAGAGCAGTATGTCTTCACAGCACTCCCGTCTGCTGTGCCCACCGCACAAGGGGAGGAACAGAGCAGCCCATCTGGGTGGTGGTGCTGACAGCCTGAGCTATAGGCCTCTGGCATCCACGCTGGTGAGCTCCCCAGCTCTCCAGCAACCCTCAAACACAGGGCCGGGTGAGGCTCGTCCCGACAGATGCATCCTCTGCACCAGAGGGCAGCCTCCAGGAGTGAGTAGGAAGTTCAGGGTCAGTGGGGCCTGTGGCATAGCTATCCCTGTGGGAGCAGGGCAGCCCTCAGCAGGCACACCAGGAATTCGGAAATAGGGACAAGGATCCAGCATGCTGAAGAGCATTTCTCTCAAAGTTAATTATGGTGGCCACCACTGCAGGAACTGGGAGCAGTCTGGATGCAGAGACCCAGCAGGTGCACACGGCATCTATGCAGCCTGTGCCGTGCCCTACGAGGAGCCCCAGGCCCCTGGATGCAGAGACCCAGCAGGTGCGCACGGCGTCTATGCAGCCTGTGCCGTG
>NW_004524615.1:674723-680028 GCF_000260255.1 Octodon degus
GAGGAGCCCCAGGCCTCTGGATGCAGAGACCCAGCAGGTGCGCACGGCGTCTATGCAGCCTGCCTGAGCCCCATCAAGTCCTGGGCCTTCAAACAACAATCTGATAACATCAGATGGCTCAGATGTGGTCAACGTTCATGACAGTGGTGAGCAGGATCAGGCATCCCTGAAATGCAGAGCAATGAGTGCTGGCCAGTGTGGAGTGACCATGGCAGGGAGGGCTCTGTAAAATCACGACAGGTATCCCCAGTCGTTTCCTGCTGCAATGGGAAGAGAACAGCACAGTGCTGCACTGGCCAAGATCCTTGGGGCCAGACATGTGGTAGGTGGAGTATGTTGGCTAGGGTGGGCATCTAGCTATCCTGGCCTACCCTAAGGCAGTACCCATGGCCAGCCCCTTCCTCACCAGCCAAGGCTAGTTCCAGCAGGGGATTTACACAGCCACAGAGGAATGATGGGCTCTTCGTGCAAGGTAGAAATGCTTATGACCAGCCACGGACAGCCTACCTGCCCCGAAGCAGGTGTAAAAAGCAAGGGCACCCCTGGACACAGGGCTAGAAGGGTGACAGCAAGCAGTTCACAGTCCTGGTCAGTTGGTCACCCCACTACTATGACCCATAGGGAACACTGCTATTTGGGTTGTGGCCTCACTGGCTGCCAATCAGCATGTGTCCTGTCACACTGGACATTCTTATGCAATTGAGTCCCCTTATTATCACTTTACACTTTACCATGACATCTGCCAATGTTTTATCTGCTTAATTAGTTTTCCTCTTTGGTCTCCATGTGCCCTGCTGAGCCACAGGCAGCGGGGCCCGCAGTTTCCTTCTCAGTTGACACAGCAATGTTGCAGGCACGCTTCCTGCACAGGCATGCATCTGAGCGTCACCAGGAGCACTGTAGACAGCAACAGTCAGTGGGCACAGTGCCCCAGGAGCTCCTAAAGTAGAAGCGTCCTCTAGGGTATCCAGTACAAGACACTCCGTAGGCCTAGTCTCTGGGAACAACACTGCAAGGGCAACCAGAGGAAGGGAGAGGGTGGGATGTGTTAGGCTCCTGAGGACGGCCTGCGTGCCGTTCTTAAAGGACTCCTGGGCCCTCCTAACCGAGCCAGGCACCTGTGGTGCAATGGCCATGATGCCTGGCTGGGAAGCAGCTGTGCCCTCCTAAGCACACATGCCTGTGTGTGTATCTGTCCACGTGTTAAGAATCTTCTGTATTCCGGGGAAGGTCATAACCAACAGCAGGGAGCCTAGTTTGGAAGGCATGAGATTCACTGAACACAGGAAGGAGCCATTCTCCTCCTGGGTGTCTGCTCTGGTCCACATCCATGACCTGATCTCAGCGCAGCCCCAGGATGTAGCGGCTGAAAACTCAGGGATGGCATTTTGTGCATCTCAGAAAATAAGCTGCATGAAAGGCCAGACCAGCCCCACAGCCAAGGGCAAGGGAAGCATGAACATGCCTGCCTCTGGAGAGGCCTGCATCCTCCCTCGTCACGAAAGCCCTTCTAGGTTACTGCTTTCCACCAAAGCTGAGCTCTGGAGGAAGAGCTGTGCCACTCTACCCCACCCTGTCCCAGTGGACACTGCCACACACACTTGATCAACACTTGCAGGTGAAATGTGCCCGCAGCCCGCAGCCCCCTCCTCGCTCACCTCCCTGCTTCATCTCGCCATCCTACCATTCTCTGCTCCCCGGACAGCTACACTGGGGGCTCCTTGGACATCCTGTACCTAGCAATGGCAGTGCCACTGGGCCCTGCTGCCCACAGGCTCTCTCCTCCTGCAACTGCGTCGGCCTGCTCAGACCTGTCCTCTTTCATTGGTTTCCCTTGCCAGCCATCAGCCCTGAGAATTCTCTTGGAGGTTATCCTGGCTTCTCTGCAGTGCTGTAACTGCTTCATTCAGCTCACAGCCACCTTAGAATGTCCATGGCAGGCACCTACAGGCACTGCCTCCTGGCAGCAAGAGGCCTCTGTCACATCTTCACCATCGGATGGAACCTCTGGCCTTGCTTTCTCTGCCTTCCCCTCCCGGGGGTCTGTCCTGTGATGCTCTCACCTCCCTGTCATGCCTCTGCACAGGTGTAACTCCTGTTGCCATGCCCTCCCCCAGCTCTGCTCCCGTATGGGAGGCCATCCTGTGGACTACACCTGTCTACGTATCCATCATCCTGCTGGAGGCCAGACTCCCATGGTGCCCGTCTCCTTCCTAGACCTAGAATGACAACTGGCAAACCACAGGGACCTCAGCATGTGCCCATGGTGAACAGGGTATGTCTTTCACCTGCAAAGTCATCTTCACATGTCAGCTCTTGCAGCTCAGAGTGAAGACTACAGGTGGCCAGGGCAGCCAAGTCCAGCCTACACCGAGTGAGGCTGGGCCCACGGGCCCTGGCACATGCGCTGCCTTCTGCTGGCCCTGTCTGGGACGCTCACTATCTTGATCTCCAACAGCATTGACCAGGTCCTTCTTTGTGCTTACACTGAACTCAAGGTCTGTGTGACTACACGTGACACATAATGTGCTCACATTTCTGTGGCCTTCCATGAAACTGGTGTAGCTTTGTCATAAGACCAAGATGTTGTGAGCCCTGGTTGCACTATGGGACTGTGCTTCCTTAGAGGGTGGCACTCAGGCTTGGGAGCTGCTTTTCCATTTACAGAGCTGGTGCACTGGTGAGGCAGGTGTCTGCTGAGTGATGGATGCATGAACACAGCAGACAGCCCAGGGGAGGGGTTCTCCCGCAGAGGTGACTGTGAACACAGGACCAAAAGGTGGTTTCCAAGCAAACCTGGACTCAGGCAAAGTAACTGACTGACAACAGCCTGCACCCCAGAGCACTGCCAGCTCCCTGGGGGCAGCAGACATGGGTACGCGTTGGCAGGCTCCAAAGGCAAGGATGGCACCGCCACCACACCTAACATCAACATCCTGGACTATCAGCCCCTCGAAATCTGGTCCACTGACCTCTTCGCAGCCCCGAGGCCTGGAACAGTCACACTGTGCAATGAGGGCTGAGAGGAGGACAAGCTCCCTGTGCTATGGAACCTGAGAAGGGGCAGGCCCCACCACTGGGCTCTGCCATGAAGACAAAGAGGCCCAGAAGAGCACAGTCACTAACACTGGCCCACAGGGACCTGGGTGGCTCAGTAATGGGAGGACAGAAGGGGCAGGCTGAGGCCAGATTAAAGGGTTTCAACATGTTGTAAGCAGCTCAGGGATTTCCTCACAGGGCACAAGTCACAGATGGTGTGGCAGCAAACCCTAGGTTGCCTTCGCCCCTGCCCAGGTATGTGCCCTGAGTAACAACGGTGCTGTGTCTAAGCCTGGTATGTGCCCACAGGCAGGGCTTCGGGTGTGTGATACTGATCAGCCCACTGAGAGGTCTACACTAGGTGTCATGTTGGCAGGGGAAACGCAGCGTCCCATGGGCACACCGGAGGGACAGTGCATATATTCCTAGTCCTCCCTCAGCTGCAATGCTTTCAGCCCACGAGGCCCGTCACACTACCCTGCCTCGGAGCCAGCCGACTATGCACTGATACCTCTACAGACAGAGTCACATAAACCTTTTCCCCTTTAGCGGGTGCGTGTTTGGTACTTTATCCAGCAACAAGAAACTGAGACAAACAGTGACCTACAGGTTCTCTCACAATTCCAGCTGACCTCAGGCAGTTTCTACTTCTGGCCCAGAACCAGCTCGAATCCCGCGAGCAGAACCCAAGGACTGTACGTGCTGCCCACCACCCCACCCCACCCTACCTCACTCCGGTGACCCTGACCCGGAAGATTGGAGCCGCCTCGCCTCCTGCTCACATGCTGAGCACTATCCTGATTTGGGAAGCTGCTCCACAGCCTAGAAAACTAACATAGGTGATTTTACTAGAATAAAAAACGGAATTTAAGTCTAAAAAATATTTTAGAACTTTTCCTAAGTATTTCAACCATGTGCAATTAATACAGTTTACCTTTCATTCATATCAGCAAACTAAGTTAAATTCTAAAAACTTCACTTAAAAGTCATTAGATTGAATAATAAACAAACATTTTCATTCTATAAATAAAAAAACTTAAAGACTATTGTTTTACTACTAACGATACTCACCCATTCTTTAGCCTTAATGTCAGTTCTAAAAGATTTAGGAATGAAAAGAAGCCTCACAAGCCAATAAAAGGATATTCTCTGAAAGGGAGGATCTGGGCCTGGACGTGGTCCTCGCAGACCTGGCGCAGCTGTCTGTAGAGCGTTGGGGAGACTTTGTGAGAGCACAGGTTCTCCACAGCCTGCAGCCAAAGAAAGTGATCATCCAGCAGGGCAGGGACTCAGCAGGAGCCCTATGGTGGCATCTAACAAGGACTCTGCCCCCGCCCGCACCCTGGGCCACGCAGGGCCCTTTCTTCCTGGGCTGGGGTCTGTGCATGGCGCAGCAGCTAACTCGGAGCACAGGGCTAGGACCTGGCCTTGCTGCATCCTGGCCCTTCTTGAGCACCTCGCACCCCTCAGCTCTGTTCGCAGTACAGCAGTTTCCAAACAGGCTCAAATATGTCCAGTCAGGCCTGGTCTCCAGCCGTGATCTGGATTCCTGACTGCTGGCAATGACCCCTTTCCCCTGATTACCAGGGAAAGGAAGACACCACAGCCTCCTGGGTCCCCTGTCTGTAAGCTAGATGTACAGTTCACTTCCTCTTTCTGTCCACACCACACTTCTAAGAACAATTTCCTTTCAAGTCTCATGTACAAAGCCAGACTCTTTTCCACATAATATGAAATATCATAAACAGAAATGTGGTTTTTCTAATGACCAGCTTTGAATGACTTAAAAAGGATGTGGGCCTGGGTTGCACAGGAAACAGACTAAGAATCAAAAAATCAACAAACCTACAACATGATTTTGCCAGGTATTCCTCAGACAGAGAGCTATTAATATAAGGAACTTAAGAAAAAAAAATTAGACCCTCCAATAAAAGACTCACTTAAAAAATGGGCAGAGGAAATGAATAGACGTTTCTCAAATAGCCAATAAATAAATGATGAAATGTTCAACATCACTGGCCATCAGAGGAATGCAAACTAAAACACTATGATTCCATCTTATCCAAGAAAGAAAGGTTATCATCAAGAAATCAGACAATAACAAGTCTGGGAGCGATGGTGCCCACCTGTAATCCCAGCACTGGGAAGGCGGAAAACAGGAGGATCACTATGAGTCCAAGCTACGTAGTGAGACCCTGTACCAAACACATTGAGAGAGAGAGAAAGAGAGAGAGAGAGAGAGAGAGAGAGAGAGAGAGAGAGAGAG
>NW_004524615.1:680128-688247 GCF_000260255.1 Octodon degus
ATCAAACAATAACAAATGCTGGTGGGGCTATGAGGCTAAGGGAACTCTTCACATTGTTGGTGGGAGTGTAAACTGCTACAACTACTATGTAAGTCAGTGTGCAGTCCCTGAAAAACTAAAAAGAAATTCCCTCCAACTCAGCCATTTCCTTGTTAGCCATCTTCCCAAAGAGTTAAAAATACTGCATTCCAGTGACATGTACCTACCCATGTTACAGCAACATAGCTCCTAACAGCTGAAACTTGGAAGCAGCCCGGATGTCCACCAACAGACAAACTGATAAAATACATTTACATACAAAGGAATACTACTCCCTCAAAACAAACAAACAAACAAAAACCCACAAGCAAGTGACTTGTAGGAAAATGGATGCACTGAGACCACCAAGACCACAACACCGAGAATGTCGAATGATGTAAATCAGGCAAATGAGGTTAAATATCATGAGTCTTCTTATATGAGAAACCCGAGATAAGATAGATAACAACAAGTAGGGAGCTGGATCTTCCTCAAAAGGGAGGGGACCAAGAGACAGAAGGAAGGGAGGGAAGGGAGGAAAGGAGATGGAAAAGGAATTACAACGTGTTCTGCACATAGACCAGCTCCCCACAAGAAATGCGGACATATTTATTGCATATAAGCGCTGATAAAGACCATCGTCTGAAAAAAACTGTGGGGACAGTTCTGTGTAGGACACAGAACAGATACACGCTAGAAAACAATACAGAACTCCTGCAGGATACGCTCGTTCTACAGGCACTCACCATAGCGGTGTTCAGGACTAGCGATCCCAGCGCTCACCAGTAGAACTGCTACAAACCCTAACAACCTATATTGAGTACGCTGATGCTCACTTAATACTGTAAAATATGTGGATCATCTACCAGGATCAAAAAAGGCTAAATAACAATAAACACTACGATCTGTTTTCTGGCGGTTCAGTGTAACAAAGCACACACTCTCACCCATACCTTGTCTTAGGACAGAAAAGAGGGTCCCTGTCTGCACCCACACGTGCATTCTCCAGCTCCCCCACACCTTGCACCCGTCAGCCTTGCCGCCCAGACCTGCCAGCCATTGCTTCTCTCCCGAGACACAGACCAGCTCATAGCAAAGCTCTCTCCCAGTGGTTGCCAGTCAACCCTGGCCACCCAACTGTTACAGAGGAAGTTTTCACCCGATATATGAAAACAGGTATTTTCCTTGGCAAAAACAAGACAAACTTCCTGGTGCACAACCATCATACAAGTGACACAGGGAGACTGCCTTCCACAGGCAGACCCAGCCATGGGTGAGTCTAAGCCCACTGCTAGGCACGTGCTTGCTCTTCACAGCAGCGAGATGTACACTTTGTCCTTGGCACTCAGGGACCTCTGAGTGCAGGGCACTCTGTCTTCCTGTGACAAGCACCTCACCACCAGAGGACGGGCCTTGGTCTACCCCACTCCTTGCTGGCAGGGATCTGGGGCCAACGTGCTATGCAGGAAGAGCAATAACACACAACCTGCCTAACACACATGTTAAGTCTCTAACACCTTCTCCTGACACATGGAAGGTCTGCTTAGCCAGGTACTGTGCAGTTAAGTCAGTGCCAGCAACAGAGGCGAGACAGCAGCAGCACGTGGAGAGCCCTCGCTCACGTGGCCCTACACAGCCTCTCCTCCTAGCAGGACACAGCAGGCCACAATGTCAGGGTCTCAGCAGTGCAGACCCCAGTGGACCCAGGGGGAGTGGACAGGAGGACGCTGTGGGGTGGAGCTGTCCAGGAGCATGAGACTCGGGGCTGAAGACAAGGTCCAGAGAGAGGACATGACCGCAGACTGAAGACTGGGAAAGCGGGCTGGTGCTGTAACAGTCACTAGTATACGCAGCGGGGAGGTGATGACAGCTCCCACACCTAATACCCCAAGTCATCAGGAGGATACCACAGATGCCCTGGCCACGAGGCCTGGTGAACCACAACAGGAAAAGACACATTCATTAGTGGGGTGGGGAGGTAGACCAACCCACTGCTCACAGCATAGCACGCAAACAGGAAGCAGAATGAGGCTTCTCTGGCCAGACACTTGCCAGGTTGGAACAGGCCTGGCATAGGACTTGCTGTGGCCCCACAGGGCCAGGGCACCAACAGTAATGGACCCTGGCTCCTGGCAGGAGGAAGTAGGTAAATGGTGGCACAAAAATTCAACCTGGATGAGAGGAAGCTCAGGGGATGCTCCTGGCAGAACGGCATCTATCCCTGCGTTTACCAGCATGGCACCTCCACCTCCCAGTGGGGGCAGGAGGACCCTGTACACAAGATTGGTCACAGAGAGGAGGCCACTGGGCTCACGGCACGGGAGACGGCAGGCATGTCCTTAGTTGTGGTCCACCTAGGTGCTCAATTCACTCCTGATTAGTGGGGTGGCCCATCAAGTAAAGTGCCCAACATTTTCCAGGCTCTCCCACTGCCGTCTTCTTTTCTTCTGGAACTCAGGCCCTTGCGCTTGCCAGGCAATTACTTATTCTACTGAGCAATCTCCCCAGCCCCTCCCATGCAGTCTTAGTAGCCCTGTCAACATGTTCAACACCTACTGCTATTCCTGACCTCCCTCTGGGAGAGCCACTAACAGGCACCATTTGGTTCCAGACAGCTGGCTGGGTTTTCCTCAGCCTCAGCCTCAGCCTCAGCCTCAGCCTCAGCCACAGCCACAGCCACAGCCACAGCCACAGCCACAGCCAGTCTTTTCTGAGGGCTCTGCTTTCCTCTGGAACCCCCTCAGCCTTCCTCTGACAGCTCCTGCAAACAAACAGTGCTTCAGTGCACTGCTGTCCCAGCGTGCTGATAGGAGGACCAGGACTTGTGGATTTGAGACACCAACACTGTGCCCAATGGGCTCACACAGAGGCTTGCACTGGGCTGAAGTTCCCACCTTCAGTGTGTCCTCTGTGCCCCTTGGAGGAGAGCGAGGGTAGAGGCACAAGTGAGAAGTTCTCACCCACACTGTGATCCAAAAGCTACAAAACACAGAGGAAAATCTCTGTCTGAGGCGGGGCCTTACCTAACAGGTTCCAGAGTTTACGCCAGCGATCTCCCCCAACACCACCAAATCCTCCCCACAAGTTCTCCCACACAAGGCCACTACTTGGCCAGCCGGGATTCCCTCCTACAGCACCAAGCAGGACTCTTGCTGAGACCAACACCTGCATGTTTGCCTGTGTCCACTAGTGCCTCTACAGAGGTATGGGGACAGCTACTAAGTGCAGCCACAGGTCCCCACAGAAGCCCAGCGGACTAGTAGTCCCCAGGACATGAAGTTCAATCCGGTAGAGACCCTACACCCCCAAGTTTCAGCCCAGAGCCCCCAGACACCTGACGGTATCATCCAAGATACACACAGGGACCAGTTTTGAAGATGCACATGTAGCGTGGCTAAGCACTCTCACTATTTTAGGAGAAAGTGATGGCCAGCTAATATCAGATGGCCTGTATTCCCAGGAAGTAGAAAGGCAGGCCTCAACTATAGGACACTATTTTACTAGGTCAAAAGTCTGATTGCTCAAGTAGTAGGTGGGACTTTTGCTTCTGGTCAGGATGCAGTAAAGCAACTGGATTCACATTTCTGCTCGAAAAGAACAAAAATCAGACTAAATATCCAAAGCAGCAGGCTCTAGGACTCTGGAGGACAGAGGTCCCTGAGGTCAGACACAGCCCTGCCCTCTGCTTTCCACGGGGCAGTTTCCAAGTTGTAGGCAGGGCCTGAGGAAGCCCTCAGGGTAAGGGCTCAGAGAACCTGCATAAGGGTAGGAGATCTCCAGGGCCTGAAGCACACTCTGCAAGTATGGCCACAGCATGCAGGCCCAGGCACCCGGCAGTACCACCCAAGTTGGGCGTGCGGTGAGGAAACTTCTTGGAGCCGACGCAAAGGCGATCCAGGAGGCCAGCGGTGCCGGTGTCTGGAGCACACACAGGGCCAGACAGCCACGGCGCAGCATGAGGGAGGCCCACACCAGCAGCGGGGACAGTCAGCCTCAGCTGTGGGAGCGCTCCGGGCCAGCCCAGTAAACCCGAAGGGCAAGACTCAACCAAATCAAACCAGTTCCAAGTACCTTAACTGCCTGAAACAAAGATCAGGAATGCTTCTAGGAACACAACAGCACTAGCACACCGTGTAAAATCTACAGCTGGAATCAGCAAAGAGCACCAGACAGCAAAGGAGCAGGAAAACAAACCCTGACCCAGGAGAAGAACCAATCAGCCCAAACCAGCACTGGACTGACTCAAAGTCAGAGACCAGAACAACAAAACGATGGCCACTGGTGGGCTTGGGGGACATGCCCGCAACCCCAGCACTCACTCGGGAGGCTGAGGAAGGACAATCATTGTGCGTTTGAGGCCAACCTGGGCTGCACAGTGAGACCGTCTCAAAACAGGCCAGAAAGCCCACGTGGGCGCAGGACACTCACAATGCACTGTAAACCTCCCACAAGTGAAGCCCGGTGGCTCACACTACCTGGGAGGTGCTAACCAGCAAACAACAGGCGTGCAGGTTAGACAGGGAAAGCAAACCAGCCTCTGCTCACAGACACAGGTGGCCCGTCTGTCTACAAAGAACTTCTGACAGAATATACAGAACATCTGCAAGAGAAGGCAGCAAGACAACCAGATATAAGCTCCACATACGAAATTAAAGGTCATTTCTCTGTAAAAGTGAGAAGCAGGAACCAAAATTTACAGGATAATGTATAAAACATCAAGAATATAAAATAAGCTGGGTACAGAAGCACATGTCTAAATCCCAGCATCTGGGAGGCTAAGGCAGGAGGACTATAAATTCTAGCCTAGGTTGAGCAATTTTGCAACTCAGAGATGCTGGGATATATCTCTGTGTGAAGGCTCTGGGTTCAGTCCTCAGTCACACACACACACACACACACACACACACACACCTCTGAGACAAATTTCACAAAAGATTTCAAGATCTGTACACTGAAGCTAGAAAACATTGCCAAGAGAAAAAACAAAGACCTGAACATGCAACTATCACTCTCACTGCTTGGTCAGCTCAAAATTGATGCTATGTCAATTCTCTGCCCTGGTCTATAGGTTCCATATATTAGTCATATTCCAGCAAGCTTTTTGGTAGAAATTGACAGGTTCTAAAATTCGTATGTAGGGCCAGGCAGATAGCTCAGCCAATTAAAGTGTCTACTTAGGCAGAGGCAGGGGCCAGATTCCTGGCCTTCTGTGCCAGACCCGCCCCTGGGGCACACTGAGATGGCAATTGAGACTGGGTGTGGTGGTGCGTGCCTGTAATCCCAGCACTTGGGAGGCTGAAACCATCACTACAAGTCCGAGCCGTGTAGTGAGACACTGTACTAAATACACACACAAATTCATACAAAGGACCAAGAACAGTCAAAATGACTTTGAAAAGGGCTATGTCACAGGGCTGTCATGCTCTTGTTAAACCCCTCCTAGATGAGAAGCTGATGTCAAAGAAGCAAAGGCAGCTCAGTGAGAAAAAGGCACTCAAAAAATGACATCAGAACTGGACATTTACAGACAAAAATCGCATGCAGGTTTATGTATCATGATAAACACAAAATTTTCTCAACATAGGTCAAAACCTATATCTCTAAAGTATCTGCAAGTAAACAGAAGAGAAAATCGTTGTGATCTTAAATTAGGGCAAAGATTTCTTATATACTAAAAGTACAACCCATAGAGGAACAATTGATATGCTGGACTTCAAAACTTACAACTAAATAAAAACTTTAAAAAGCCAAAAAACAAACTTACAACTACTGCTCTTTAAAAATCACAAGGGAATCAAGGTACAAACTGCAGACCAGGAGAAGGTATATGCAAGGCTGACACAGGGCTTGTACCCAGATTACACATGAAACTCAAGATACTTATTAATAAAATAATCAGATAAAAAAGATGAGCAAAAATTTCAATAGGTTATTTCACCAAAGATGCACAGAATGGCAACTACACCCATGAAAAGATGCTCAGGACTAGTCGCAAAATGCAGAGTCAAGCTGGACCTCTATGGGAACAGCTAAAACTACAGACTACTAGAACCAGATGCTGACAAGGATGTGGGGCAACTTAAACTCAATACACTGCTAGTGGAGATAAAAGAGCTGTGGTCACTTTGGAAAGTGGAGACTTCATGAAGCTCAAAATACCCTTACGTGTGCCCCTGATAACATCTACACATTTTCCTGAGAAGAATACAAATGGATGTCCACATAATGACTTACCTAAGAATGTCCACAGCAGCTTTGCTCTAACAACCAAAAGCTAGATACCAAAATGCTCACAGATGAAAGGGGAAAAAAAGCCAATTTTGGTACAGCCACACTGCTCACTAACAAAAAGAACCAATTTTGATCCCAGTTTGAATCTCAAAAGAACTCTTGAAAGTCAGATAAAAGAGAGCAAAAGGTCATGCCTTTTGATGACCACAAATAGCACTAGTTACTTAGATGACCAGAAACAGCAAAATAGTGCCTGAAAATAAATGACACACTGTCAGGAGTGGGAGTGGGAAGAGGACTGACTGCCCAGGAGGCCAGGGAAGTATTCAGGTAATGGAAGTACTCTACATCCTGGTGATGGTGCTAGAGATGGCTGGCCATGTCTGTTCAAAACTAGTAGGTATCCTTCACGTTAAATGTAAATAACACCTTATAAAGCTGATTTAAAAAACACAATCAACTCAAACACTTGAACAGATATATGTGCACCAAACTTCAGTATGGGGCCACAAGTGTTTTGGATTTCTGGTTTTGTGACATTTGCATACATCTAACAAGATACTCTGGGGACAGGGTCCAAGTTTAAACATGAAATTATGTTTCAGATACTCCTCATTCACATACCACCCCCGTTTTGACTGCAACACGTCATGAGGTCAGGTCTGGAACTCTCCAAATCAGGTCATCATGTTGACATATAAAACTTTTTTTTTTTTTTTTGGTGGAACCGGGGATTGAACTCAGGCCCTTGTGCTTGCCAGGGAAGTGCTTATTCCACTGAGCCATCTCCCCGGCCCCCACATAAAACATTTTGAATTTTGGAGAGTTTTAGATTAGAGGTGCTCAAGCTGTAGTAGTTTCTTTGGTGGTAAACATATAGGTGAATAAAATCTCCTTTTTTGTACTTTCTATAATTTTTATCATGTGCCCATTTGTGCAACAGGAGAAAAATTTGAATTCAAGACTTCAGGTAGAAATAACTGTGCTTATGTCACTTAAAATATAAAATTAGAATACTTAATAGAGTATCACTTTATAAAACGACCCCAAAAACGTGCTTCGAAAATATCCAAGCAGCTAAGTGTACTTCTGGCCATTCCCCCCTTACTTTAGAAACAGTGTGTCACTACTCTCAGCCAAAGTGCAACAGAACCTGCAACCCACCCGCAACAATTCATCACAACTGCATCCTGCAACAAGTAAAGCACAACAAAGAGGCCGAAAAACGCCCCGGGAACTGGTGAAGCCCTAGTGTGGCGAGCAGCCGAGGTCCGCGCCCGCGACGAATCCCGGCGGCGACCGGCGGCGCGGGCGCAGGCCGTTGGGCCCCGGCTCTCTCGCGTGACTGCGGGACACCCGCGGGCTCACCTGGTACAGCTCTTCCAAGTTGTACCTGATGGACTTGCTGCCCTGGATGGCCCGCACCGCCTCGTGCAGCTTCTGCCACGTGTCCTGCGTGTAGTTGTCCGGCAGCCGAGGCCTGTCTGTGGGGACAGAGGGTCAGCGGCCGCGGGGACGGGACGGCCGGGCACCGGGAACCGCGGGGAGGGAGACTGGGCCTGCGCGCGGCAGGGGACCCGGAGGCCGGGACTAGGGAGGTCGGGTCTCGAGAACCTGGGAGGCGGGGACTTGGGGAGGCCGGGAATGGAGGGCCGAGAGGCCGGGGACTCGGAGGCCAGGCCCACGCGCCCCTGCACCCGCGCCCCACCTCGGAAGTTCTTGATGACCAGCTTCCTGGAGCCGCCCGCGCCCCCCGGCTTGGCCGAGCCGCCCGCCAGCGCTGCGGGCTTGGTGAGGCCGTTGGTGCGGCCCACGAGCGCCGAGACGCTGCCCTTCCGCGGGCCCTCGTCCGCCATGGCTCGGCCGCGCC
>NW_004524615.1:688347-702733 GCF_000260255.1 Octodon degus
GCGCGCGCCGGCGGCCGGGGCGGCCTCACGCGGACATCCGCGCTCTGGGTTCTCGTTGAGTGCTGGCTCGCGCGAGCGCGCGCACCCCGGGGCAGGGCCTGGCCGAGTTCCCCTCCTGGGCGCGCCGCCCCATCCGGAACCAAAGTGCGAGGGCAGTGACGCTGGGGCCCGGCGGGGACGGACGCGCGCCGGAAGTGACGCGTCGCCGCCCGCGACGGCTGGCAACGGCAATGGCGCACATCACCATCAACCAGTATCTACAGCAGGTGGGTCCCTCGGCTCTGGCTCCGCGTCAGCCCTGTAGGCGACAGGTCTTGCAGTCGGGAGGCCGAGAAGGGTCCCCGGGAGCGAGGGCCCAGGGGTCGGGCGGCTGGGCAGGGATCCAGTTGGGGGCTGTGGGAAGGTCGCGGGGGTCCTGGCAGCGTCTGCAGGAGGCGGTGGTTCCATTGAGGACGCCCGGGCCCTGCCTCCTCCCGCGGTAGGTGAGGGGATCCTGGGCTCGGCTCAGGCCCACTTGCTTCGGCAGACGCTGGTGGAGAGCAGGCGGAGCCGGTGCCGAGGTCGGGGTCAGCCGCTGCGCAGCCGCGGTGTGGCAACGTAGTGTTAATCCGTGGCAGCCTGGTGGTCTTTGGTAGCCGTGTTTACAGTGCTTTTGCCCGAGACTGGTGAGTGGCGGGAGCACGGTCAAGCACAGCTGTCTCTGGATTCAGAGCTTGCATTCGCTCCTCTAAAGTGTACCAGAAAGCCGGTTTGTGAGTGCTGAATGAATGAATCCCAAAGATCTATTTCTTAGTGAAGTCTGTCGGATATTCTGACGTACTGCGCTACTCTTTTGTCAGTTTATGAGTCTTGGTTTAGCACTGGTCTTGTCACTCCGCCTCTGCTGCCTGCCTGCCTTGGTGATCTCCCCTCAGCTAGTAGTGACGCCAAGCATCCTTCTGTGACCAGCATTTGGAAACAGGAAGGGAAGAATATGTTGTCTTCACACTCCCTGGCTTTTCCTAAGGGAAGAAAATTGTCTAGAAACTCGTGATCACTTAGAATGGTGTCACCCCTGGCTGCAAGGGAAACTGGGGAGCAGGAATTGCTATTTGGAGTCTGCATCCTTGGGGCTGGGGTTGCTGGCCTAAGGAAAGAGAGGGGCTCGATTGATTCGGGAAGCATTTGGTGGTGTTGGCTGCAGTTGTTAGGTCACAAACGAAATGTCACTTCCATAGAGTGGGCTTCTTTGATGGCCCATTCAGAAGCCTTAGCTTGATTGTGTCATACTACATTTTATTGTCAGTTACTTGACATTATGGGTTGGTTTGTTTTTTTCTCTCCAAACTTAGCTCCATGAAACTAGTAGGTTTGTCTTTCTTTCCTTTGCATTGTGGCCTAGGAAGCTAGTTGATGGAGTGAGTGGAGGCCAGCAGAAGAGGGAAGTGCAGCTAGAGGGGCAGGCAGGAAAATGAGTCGTTTGCCAGCCCTCAGCCCACATCCTAATGAGCGGTAGTTACTCGCCGTGGGCTGTCAAGCTAAACTTGATTTCCTTTTTTTTCATCAAAGCACCTTTCTTCTTGGCATGTCTTTTCAGAGAAGCACTCTGAGAATCCCTTTCTTTAATTATTTTTTTATTTACATATTTATTCATTTATTATTCTTGGTCTTGGAAAACAGTTGAGACTGTTTAAATAGGGTGTTTTTCAATGTAGGTACTTGGAGCATTTGGAAGGAAGCATTTCTTCAACTGTGGATCTTCCTGGGCCCTGGCCACTAAATAACAGTATAATTATAATAACTGTAATTGTAATAACAGTAGTACTCTGTAGGCATTGTGACAAGCAAGGAAAAAAAATATGTATGTGAAAGGAAGCAGAGAACATACACCCTCATCATATCTAAAATGTCAGATTATTGGAATCCAGGAGTCTCAGTTATGAAGCTTTTATGTCCCTTCTGTAACCCACTCAGAATGGGTTTTCTAAGCAGCCATCACACTGGTCACCTGCCACCCTGCCAACTGTGAGAGGCCTCCAAATGATTCCAGAATGCTCTGACTTGTACCTAACTGGCAGTCGCCCGTACATAGACGTGGATGCATGTGGCAGGTTCCCAGCAGCACTTCGGCTCAGTGCTGCCAGGTTCACTGTGCTGCGAACGCTGAGGGCAGAGCGCCTGCTGTCCCGTGAGGAGCACGGCGCGGTGGGGCCTTTCTTAAGTTATGCAGTGAGAAGAACTTGGGTTGATGATGAGACTAAGAATTAGAAGTTAATAATGAACGCTGTGCCATTTCTGCCTGGAGCCAGCCAGCTGTGGGTTGGACCCTTGACCCACAGTAACCTGCTAGGTTAGGGTATTGGGTGTTTTGTCCCAGTGTTGTCAAAGCTGACCCACACCATCATTTGTTTTGAAGCTCCAATGGTTCCAGCACTTCTTTAGCTGGTTTCTGTGGTTCTTAAGCCTATCCCCAACCTTCTTTGAGCCCTTTCTAGCACATTCTTTTCTTCCAGGCTTGCCCAGTTTTCTCCTAGCCACAGCTGTGGAGTCAGCCCTTTTTCCAGGGAGATCTGGTTCCTGGTAATGAGGGAATGTAATTTGAAAAACAAGCCCCGGTGCCAGGAGTGTTTTTGCGCTGGGGAGTCAGTGCTTCTGGGCCTTCTGGTGAACAAAATAAGTGCATTTTTAAGGAATTGTAAGTTTCAGGTATGGATGGTGCACTGTTTGCCAGCCTGAAGGGTGAGAGGTGACCCAGCAGCTGAGAGAGCTGCTCCCCAGGGCAGTGATAAATGCCCGTACTGCAACCCCAAACCCACCTATCACAAAGAGCCAACTTGACAATTAATCCTGAATACCAAGGTTTTAGCGTAGGAAAAGCAGCTCATATATGAACAGTTTTTATCTTAAAAGAGAAACAAATAGCACACATGCCACAGGTTCACTAGCAGTGCCCCAGGGTGGGGAAGGCAGAATACATCCCAGTGCACCCACCAGCGACAGACTTCCAGACTTTGCTTAGGGCTGTGGTTCTGTCGTCCAGGTCGGGGTCTTTGGATGGGGGCTGCTGGGCATGGAACTCAGGTTGGGACCCCACATGCTAAGCTCCAGCTCCGGCCCTGTCAGTGTCTAAAATCTAAAAGTATGAAGGTTCTATGTGTAACATGCTGGACCTTGCTGAAGCATCTGCAGCAGGTGGCCAGGGATGCTGGTGTTCAGAGAGCAGCCAGCCACATTGCTAGGGTTTCCTGGTTGGCTCGCGCTGTCCTTGCTGTCCCTTCACACAACTCTTGACTTCCTCCCACCATCCTCCTCAGGGCAGGGCACTGCTGGGGCCTTTCCAGGAGTCTGGGCTCAGTGGAGTTAGGCTAGTTGCTGCCTAGGGGGAGCTTAAGGGTGCATGCAGTTCAGGTAGGTGTGGCTGAGCAGAGCTCAGGTGTTGGGTTCCACTGCATCCTGCTGTCCCCCAGGACAACCTGGGGAGGGCTGTCACAGAAATGAGTGAGCTCCAGCAAATGGCAAATGCAAGGTCCTGAGTTTGATCTGATCCCCCGTACCAAAACAAAACAAAACACAAACTCAACCAACCAACAAGCAACAGAAAAAACCCTCTCATATAAGTTTGCAGGATTTACTTTAGGGCTGGGGAAGATAGCTCAATGGCATAAGCGCCTGCCTGGCAAGTGCAAGGTTCCAAGTTTAATCCCCAGCACCCCCCCCCACACACACACGGAGTGAGCCGGAGTCATAGCAGCACACCCTGTAGGGCTGCTTGCTACGCACACATCTGCTCTGCTTTGGGGAAGGTGTGACGTGGACCTCAGCAAGCACAGTGTTCGCTGCATCTTCATCTGTCCCAAGTGCGTCCCTGTTTCACAACGCTCGCTCCCATTGTGTCTCTTCACACCCCTCGGTTTCTCCAGAGAGAGCACTGGAGACCTTGCACACCTTCGTTACATCAGGCTTGAGCATGATGTGTGACACAAGTCTCTGACACTCGCCAGAGCTGGGCAGTTAGGACCAACATCACACTATGGCTGAGGTGGGAAGAGCAGCGTAGCAGCATATGGTAACCACAGCCTCGGGAGAGGGCTGTGTTCCAGCTGTCCAGCAGGCTGAGGCAGAAGGGTCAGTGAGCCCGTTGTTTCTAGACCAGCCTGAAAAAACGTACCAAGACCTCATTTCAGGGAAGAAATCCATGTGTACGTGAGATTTATTTTTATTTTTATTTTTGGCAGTACCAGGGATCGAACTCAGGACTTTGCATTTGCCAGACAGACTCTTGTGCCGCTGAGCTATCGTAAGATTTATGTATATAAAGCTTACTACTGTTAGACTGTATTAGTGTACTGCAGATGCAGCTTTACACTTGGCTTCTATTCATTCAACTGTATGTAAAGTAATCCTCCCCATGCAGATTTTGTGTTTGTTTGGCCTGCAACATGGTGCTGCGCTGCTCCGTGGGACCCCACAGCAGGCACGGTCTTGGTCTTTTCTCCCCAGAGCCACAGTTTCCCTGCAGTTAACTGTTTTCCACTGAATATTAAGCATACTGGGGAAGCATATTTCCCATTTTACCGTGTATGGGCCTGTTTTAGTCCCAACTATTTAAGTTTTGAATTTTTGATATGTATGTCTTTTAAGCTTCTTTGTTTGTTTGTTTTTAAGATGGTATCTTAGGGTTTTACCCTGGTTGGCCTTAAACTCCTGGGCTCAAGCCATCCCCTGCCCCTTCCTCCCAGCAGCTGGGCACCAGAGCACACCACAGCACCCAACTGTTAAGCTGAGTTCTCTTCTCTTCTCTTCTCTTCTCTTCTCTTCTCTTCTCTTCTCTTCTCTTCTTTTCTTTCTTTCTTTGTATTTAGTACAGGCTCTACAGTGTCTCACTACATAGATCAGAGTCGTAATGATCCTCCTGTTTACAGCTGCCCAAGTGCTAGGATTACAGGCGCACGCCACCACTCCCAGTCTCCTGAGTTTCTTTTTATAAGCTACACTGTATAAGTGAATTTTCAAATATTTCATTAGTGTGACCAAGTACAAGTAGAATAAATCAACTTTATTAATAACGAAACAACCAGTAAGCTATTTTACCTTCCTTCCTTTCTTGCTTTGCTTGTTTTCTTGGCCTTCAGAAGATCCCATTTTGAGCTGAAGTTCTTGTTCCTGGCTATATGGGCGTCTTGTGTCTGGGTTATCCTGGCCCCCTTCAGGGTAGGGGAGCTTGAGCTTCGTGGTGTATGGTGTGTTGCTTAGGTCCTGGTAGAAGAGAATATTCTCTGCATGCTGAGGTTTTTCCTTTTGACACCTTGCAGGTATATGAAGCGATCGACACCAGAGATGGAGCATCATGTGCAGAGCTGGTGTCCTTCAAGCACCCTCATGTGGCAAACCCCCGGCTGCAGGTTGGTGACATGCTGAACACAAGGTATCCAGAGAGAACTGCCCGGTTTAGGCCAGAGCCCAGCCAATCATTCTTAAGATGTTTGGAGTTAGAGGATTAGCATCATCACTTTTGTCTGAGAACTTGGAAGTTCTTTGTGCTGCATGTAACACCATCCCATCTATTGAGCACAGCCCGCACATTCCTGCACTTAATTCCTACACACCTCCCTAGGGTTTGGAGAGGGGAGGGGTGCATGGACCATGGTCACCCAGTGGACGGGCCCTGGGCCTTGGGCTTTGTGCAGACCTGCCTGTCCCCACAGCCCAGGAGCCACATGTGGTGCAGCTGTGTCCCTCCCAGTGCCCTGGCCAGGGCCTGTCAGTGCAGTGTGACTGGAGTAGAGCCACAGCTGCTGGCACCTGTGGTGTTGGGCCGCTTGCCTGCTGCAGCATGTAGGGGCCCAGCCATAGGACCCAGGCCCATAGAAGGCCTTCTGCGAGAGTTCCTGCCCGCACTTGGTCTTCACTTGATGGCGAGTGTAGGTGGGAGACAGTGTACAAGGCCCCATGTCCTGTTCCCCCTGTCATACTGGAATGTGTTCCTAGAGGGAACAGAGTTTTTGGAAAAGAGAACGGGGCTAGCGATTTTGTGTGGCCTGCTTTAGGCCAGAGCCCCGCCAAGAAAGTCAGCCTCCAGGGCAGCCACAGGCTTTTCCTGGCAGAGCATTTGCACTGAGGCCTGTGGACACTGGTGCCGGGCCGTGGTGCCGCTCAGGCTCACTGGGTGGGGCACCCCGCCCAGGGCTGCGTGCTTCCTTTTGTAGGACAGTGGAGACCCACGCCACTTCCGTCGCCACTGACTGCTGTCTGAAGGGGCTGTTCCTTGAACTGTAGCTGCGTTTTCTTCGTGCTGTTGTGCACCGTGTGTGGAACCATGTGTGTCTGTCGTATGTGAGAAATCATCTATCTGAGTGGTTATGCAGTAGGGACAGGAGATGTGTTTTCTTCCTGCTGTCATTCTGCTCCCCTCCCGTGTTTGCATCTCTCGTAGCCATAAGAACTCGTGTGTTCCTGGTTTTCTTTCAGTTCTCAGTAATCCATTGTGTGTTTTTCAGGATCCTCTAGAGAAGTAGAGCCTGTGTACATGGAGAGAGGGAGAGGGAGGAAGGGAGGGGGAGAGAGAGAGAGCTGTGTGTGTGTGTGTGTGTGTGTGTGTGTGTGTGTGTGTGTGTGTGTGTGTTACTATGAATCTAACCCAGAGCCTTGCACAGAGTTACACCTCAGTCTGGTTTTGAACATGTGATGCTCCTGCCTCACCCTACCTAGAAGCAGGACTTACAGGTGTGTACGAAATAGTTGGTGAGGATGGTGAGGAGAATTGCCACAAGGAATGGGTTGTGTGGTTATGGAGATGAGAAGTCACATCTCCATGCTGGGGGCGTCTGGAGAACCAGGGGCTACTGATGCAGGCAGGACCCATTCTAAGGGCTGAGGAAAGTGGGATGATGTCCCAGTTCAGGTGGGCAGTCAGGAGCCAGAGGGGCTCTGTCTAGGCCCCGGGCAGGTTGGTGGTGCCCACCCACATTGGTTGGGACCATGGGTTCAGGTGCTGTCTCCTAGAGAAGCACCTGCCCGTATGCAGTTCGTTCGACACAGCCTGGCCGGGGAGGTGGATCCATGAATTAACAATCACGCCCTGAGGTGCTGACGGTACCTAACACGCAGCTGGTGGGAGGTAGAGAAGTCAGAATTGATGTCACCTACCAGCTGGGACACTGTTCCCTCCATGAAGTGGTGGTGTGCTCCCTCCTGGGACAGTGAATTAGGCCTTGTTAGGCCTGCTCATGGAAGGTTCTGTGTGCCTTCTTATGCCCTCAGCAACTCTTAATAAGATTTCTTGGTTGGTTCCTAGATACCAAAATACGCACAAAAGTGGATAGTTTGTTTGTTGGACAGTGGGGCTGCTTGTTTCTGAAAAAGTCATAAGCCTTTTATAGGCACTAAATTTTAAAATAGTGTAAACTATGAGGTTTTAGATTTTGTTTTCCACTATGGCAGATTGAACCCTTGATCCTGGAACCATTGTACTGGGCTATGATCCCTAGCTTGCCCTTATTTTTTTGACACAGGGTATTACTGAGTCACTGAGCTGCCCGGCTGGGTTTGAACTTGCAGTCCTCTTGCCTCAGCTTCCCAGGATGGTGGGATTATAGATGTGTACCACCATGCTGGGTAAACTGAAATTTCAGCGTTTGTCTCACTCTCTGTATGCATAAATTGCACTCTTTCTGTACCCATTCCTTTTATTTCACCATTTTTCTTATTAATTAGATGGCTTCTCCAGAAGAGAAGTGTCAACAGGTTTTGGAACCTCCTTATGATGAAATGTTTGCAGCTCATTTAAGGTAATACATTGGCGGGGCCAAAAATACATCTGAGAATGACTGAGCTGAGGAGGGATTTTATTCTCCAGCATCTTGTGTTAGGAATGGTGACTGACTGACTGACTGACTGACTGACTGACTGACTGAAAAGTAGGAAAGCGCGCTTGTAATCTGACGTGGCTTTATGTGCTGTTGTGTCCTGCTCTGGAGAGGCACTTGGTATTGCTCACACAGCCTGGACAGCGGTCTTAGCCCTGAGTGTGGAGCCTGGCCGAGCACTTGTTTCCTTCACGGAAATGTCGTTTGTTACGTACTTATTCGTACTAGGACCCAAACCCAGAGTCTCACACATGGTAGGCAAGTGCTATACCTTGAGCTCCATCCCCAGTCCTTTTTTATTTTAACACAAGGTTTTGGTTAGTTCCCCAGGCTGGTCTCAGACTTTGTTCCTCCTGCCTTAGCCTTCTGAATAGCTGGGACACAGGCATGTATCACTGTACCTAAGTGTGTTTATTTTTTAACCTGTTTGCCTTGCTGGGAAAAAAAACTGGAGTTGAGCAAAGTGAAACAGTAACAGAAAACACTGTGTTTTGTTTTTGTTTTTTTAACCATGGTACTAGAGGTTGAACCCAGAGTTTGGCCCCTGCTAAGCAACTACTCCACCATTGTGTCCCCAGCTCATAATGACTGCTTTTAACTTGCACTCTGTGCTGCTCTTTTGCTTTTGGAGCACCAGCCCAGGTAGGGTTTTGTGTCCTGAGGCCTGTGACTAGCCTGTTGTGTTGCAGAGAAGGCTGGATGTGGACCTGACATGAGCAGGGAAGGCCCACAACCTGTGAGGTCTGTGGGAAACCTGGTACCCCACATCTCAGGGGATGAGTACCCTATGATCACCCAGCTCTATGCAGCCCATGTGGGGGTCAGGTTAGATGGTGGCCTGTCTGGTTCTGGCTGCTCAGGAGGCTTGGGCGGGGTCCTGGCACAGCATCAGGGCCATGCCGTGCCACCTGTCCACAGCACAGCACTCAGCCTTGCTGGGGCAGCTCCCCTCTGTGCCCAGGCAGAGGACCTTGATACTCCCTGTGGATTTCACACTCATACCAACCCTGTTGGCCCCTGTAGTCCTGGGTGCCCTTCCCCTGCCAGGCCTTCAGCTGCCTGCCCAGCAGAGCACCAGCTCCCCTCCAGGCCCATGGAGACTGGGGCACTCTGCAAAGCCACGCTGTATGGCTGCCATCTGGGTTTTCTTGGTGTAAAAGCTCTTTCTGATGCCACTGTCACTGGTGGTGACATCTGTTTTCCAGGTGCACCTACGCGGTAGGGAACCACGACTTCATAGAGGCATACAAGTGCCAAACGGTGATAGTCCAATATCCTTTGTCACATGTGGTGCTGTGCAGTGGATGATAGGGACAGTGGGCTGTGGGACTCCAGACCTTGAAATATTGAAGTAGTTGTTCAGACCTGCAGTTAGAACTGAAATATTCTGGAAGGTAGACTCATGTTACCTGTTTCATTGGGCAACTGAGTTTGCATGGAGCTTAAGATGCGTCCAGTTACTATGCAGCAGGGAAGAGCCCTGGCTAGAAGGTGGTTTCCATGTCACTGTGGGGAGAGGACACATGGTTACCCTTAGGGCCTTAGGTTAGTTGTTGAGACTGGTTCGTCCGGGGGAGAAAGCATCTGAAGTGTGGGCCTCATGGTCAAGGGTGGGCGGAGGCACGTGTGCACTGATGACCTCATGAAGCCACTGTCCTACCTTTGGAGACACAAGGCTCAGGTGAGGGCCCAGGCCCTCATCAGTGAATGTAGTGTTTGTGGCATCTCTAGAGCTTAGTTTGTTTTTATAAGACCGTCTTGTTGAAACACGCCCAGAAGAAAGTGGGGTTACCAGGCAAATCTCCTTAGAATCTAAGAATTCTAGAGTTGATGAAGTAAACTTTATACCACAGATTGTGGAGCAGCCAATGTGGCCATTTGATCTCAGGCCAGATTTTAAAATCTGATAAGAAAGTCTCACATTGGGAAAATTACTTACAAGTGTACAGTATTGAGTATACAGAAACTTCATGGTGCAGAAAGCTTGTAGCAGGGACTCAGCTGCTTATCTGCCACACACCCTTACGGTGAGGACCCAGGAACCATCAGGCTGAGCCATGTGCACCTCTCAGGTGTGGAACCCGTCCTCTGCTCTCGTCTCCTGCGGCGCTCCTGAGTCCTGCCTCTTGCCTTCCTTAACACTGCACGTCCTTCCTGCGGGCGTTCCAGGCCCACAAAGAGGAAAACTGGTGAGTGTGTGTGGAAGCAGCTAGAAATGAGCAAAGGACATTTAAATTTTTGTAGTTGCTTTTTTGTCTTTTTGGGACAGGGTTTCACCATGCATTCAGGCTGGCCTTGAACTCACTTCGTAGCTCGCACTGGCCTCAGACTCACAGTGATCTTCTTGCCCCAGCTTCCCTAGTGCTGGGGTTATAGGCGTGGCTGGCTGTGCAGCTAAATGGCATTCATTTTTAAGGCAGAACTTTGCAAAATTTTGTTTTAAAAATATATTGTGTTTTTTTCTGTGGATATTTAGTATCAAAATGTTGGTATATGATAATACATGGATAATAGAATTATAGTGATCTGTTAGGCAGTTGGTAGATCAGCCAGCTTACTTACAGTATTTCTGCATTAAATATTTTCATGTAGCACTATCATGTGCCTGGGTATTGATTAAAAGCTACTTTTTCTTTTGGTTCTTAATCTTGAGCTAACTTTTTATTTTAAACTTTGGGTAAAAATGAACTACAGTTCATTTGAGGTAATACGTATAATAGTTGGGTTATTTGAAGTTGACAAACTACTTTTATTTCTTTAAAATCTGACTTTTTTTTTTGGTCTCACTACGTAGTTGAGGCTGGCATTAAACTCATTATTTAGCTCTGGCTGACCTCAAATTCACTGCCATCCTCCTGCCACAGCCTACTAATACTGCAGTTACACACGTGTGCCACTGTGCCCAGCTCCTACTTTTTATTTTTAAGATTTACAATTTACTGTTAGGTTTTATTCATACTAAAATAGCTGAAGGCCGTTTACCAGCAGTTCAGGCCCTCCCTCTAGCTGGGTAAGAACCAGCTCAGGCACACCAAAAGGTCAGTGCTGCCTGTGGATGTAGAGAAGGCCTCTTCATGGTGTGATGTCATGTGTTCTGGCTCCTCTTAGGCAGCCCTATAACCACATGACTCTCAATGGGGCTGTTGTGGGTAGTGGTGTTGGAAGGGAGGGGCAGTCGTGGGAGCCCCCAGATACCCCGCAGGGTCCAAGTGGGGTCAGAACGATGTGTGGGGCTGGCAGCAGGGTCTGGCCTTGGAGTTGGTCAGGCAGCCCGGCTGCGGCCTGCCTGGGCCAAGGGGGAGGCGTGGGTGTGTGCCCTTGTGGGGGCACCTGTTTGGAACACAGCCTCGGTGTTCTGCCATCCTTGTGAGTGGCCCTGTATGCACAGCCTCATCACGTGTGTTCTCTGCTCTGCAGGGCTCTCCCTGTCATGTACGCGGTGGCCTTGGACCTTCGAGTGTTTGCCAATAATGTAAGTTTAATCTCCTCACGTTATATGAAGACTGAAACTTGGTGACTGCTGCTTCAGTTAATGTTTTCCTTCCCAAAGTTCCCAAGGATGAGTGGGACTTGGGGTGTACCTGGCCTAGGAGCCAGTAGCAGGAGGTAGCGTAGCAGATTGGTGCTGACACTTTGGCCTGGATTTTTCACTCTGTGGAGACAGAGGCAGGGTTCTGCAGCCAGCGCACTGCCTGGGGGCTGTGCAGGAATGTGCGAAGGGTGGAACCATTCTCTTTCTGGTCAGATGTGGTCTTCTCTTCTGAGGAGCACAAGCACAGTGCATCCTCTGGAAGCAGCTACAGCCTCTGTGGCAGAAAGGAAAAGGGCCTGACACAGTCAGGTGACTTTGCCTTGGAGTCAGCGTAAAGTGGGTATGCAGCTGCAGTCTCCACCTTCTGGTTCTGAATCCCTTACAGCTTTAAGAGCGATGGATAGCTTCCAAATCTGGATCTGAGAGAGTAGACAGAATGCCCCTTTTGCTCCCATGCGCTGGCTAAAGCCCACTTGGTAGCCACTGCAAGGGCAGTCGCGTTCCTGTCATTCTGTCTCCGGAATCTCGGCAGGTCCAGCACTCCTCACAGTGTCTGCTCATGCCGGTACTGCGTCACCTGCCCTGTTGGTAAGGGAAGAGGCCAAGAGGCGGGCCTCTGCTCTTGGGAGCTGGGTCAGCGGAGAGCACAGTGGAATGCCCGGGAGGTTGATGGTGCTCTAGCGGGAAGTCAGATCCACGAGGACCAGCAGATCTCAGCTGCTGAGTTTTGAGTGAAAAAAGATGTTTGACAGACTCCAGCTCTGGGATGACAGCTGTTGAAACCATGTGCTAAGGACTTGAAAGCAACCAGCAATCCAGGTGTGGTGGCACTGGCTGCACTTCCAGCCAGCCGGAACTGAGACAGGAGGAGTGCAAGTCTAAGGCGAGCCTGGGCATTTTAGAGAAATCCTAGAGCTGGAGATGTAACTCAGTGGTAGAGCATCCCATAGCTTGATCCCCAGGACCACATAAAATTTTTTTAAAGCAACCATCATAAAAAGCTTTAGTGAACAATTTGAACACACTTGTCAAGTCTCAGGGAAGAAATAGCAAATATAAAAAGAACCAGGTGGTCATTTTAGACTGAAAATGAGGACCTTAGAGAACTTTTATTTCTATTACGTCCATTAGTAGTTACTGTACTTACAAACATTTTCATTGGGAAAAATTTTAATATTTAAAATACTCATAATTAAGCTCTTACATGATGACATCACTGGTTTTCAAAGGGTAACTATTTCCAAGTGAGCAGGTTTTGGGAAGAGGGTCCCGGGATACCGTAAGGGCTGGATGCCACGTTGTGCATGGCCATCTGGAGCTCTGCTGCTTTGGCTGAGACTCCACTGCGAGGTGATGTTTTCTTGGAAGTGTCTGAAGAAATTTGGGGACCACAGTCTTTTCGTGAAGGGGACTTTTAGTCGCCTTTTCAGATTATTGCAGATGATGCTTTTTTGAAACTGTACCCAAAGTTCATGAGGCAGTCTTTAAGTTTCCGTGTGGCCTCCGAAGCATAGCAGTGACCCTTTTCTACTATGGCACTAACATTCATGCTGTGTCCTGTGATTGAATGACCCTTCCCTGTGCTGGCCTTGTGGTATCATCACTTACCTCTTCACGTGGGCTGCTGTCACGGAATCCCATGAGCTACACAACTTATAACCACAGACCCTGATTTCTCACAGACTTGTGGGTGCAGGCGCCTGTACAGAGGACATTGAGATGGGACTCAGCCTGAGGCCTCCACGCCTCAATTGCCCCATGGGCACAGACATCACGAGAGTGGTCCAGGGTTGTGAAAGTGGTTGTCACCATGGGGGAGGGGGGGTGGCCAACAGCAAGGCCCAGAAAAGACAGGTTTGTTCTTCAACCAAGAAGATCCAAAATACAGTCATGCTTAGTGATGACTGGCATCCCAAGTTTTCTTTGAAGGGCTGTGGATGCCACCATAAGGGAGAGGAAGTGAGAGGTGACAGCAAGGAAGCTGTCTACTGTGCATTTGGCAGGCAGAGCTTTGATAGTGGTGGGTGAGCAGAATCAAATAGTCACTAGATGCGGTCCCCAAAACCAATTGGGATACTGACGCTTAGTTTTTTTATTTTTTTATTTTTAAAATTTTTTTATTTATTTATTTGGGTGTGTGTGTGTGTGTGTGTGTGTGTGTGGCCAGCTCAGCCCACCAGGGGGCGAGGCTGGCTGGCATGTGGTGCTGGGGGATTGAACCGTGGTCCCTTTGCATTGCTAAGCTTGTTCTAAGTAGGTGCTTTAGACCACTGAGCCATCTCACCAGCCCCACTGACGCTTAGTTTTGTCCATTTGTGCTTTTATTTATTTTTTTAAATTGTATTTATTTATTTATTTATCGCTGTGTGTGTGTGTGTGTGTGTGTGTGTGGTCAGCTCAGCCCACCAGGGGGCGGGGCTGGCTGGCATGTGGTGCTGGGGGATTGAACCGCAGTCCCTGTGCTTTGCCAAGCTTGTTCTAAGTAGGTACTTTAGACCACTGAGCCATCTCACCAGCCCCATTTGTGCTTTTAAAAGTAAAGGTTTTTATGTCCCATTAGGCCGATCAGCAATTGGTAAAGAAAGGCAAAAGCAAAGTTGGAGATATGCTGGAGAAAGCCGCTGAGCTACTGATGAGCTGCTTCCGCGTTTGTGCCAGCGACACGTGAGTCTGGTCTGTGCGTCCTGATGAGGGTGGGCCTCATCAGGCCTCGTAAGTGTGTGTATGGCCCCTGTACCTTTGCTTTCAGAACAGTGCTCCCCATCTGGCGTTTGCTAGTGGGGCTGGTGGCTCTGCGCACCCCACATGCCACCCTCTGTGATGCATGTGCCACGCACTCTTGTCATTGAGCCAGCTGAGCCCTTCTGTCCCGGCGCTGTCCCTGTTGTCCTTCATCTTTGAAGGCTGCAGGATGATAGTCATTTTTCCTGTTTATCCTCACTTGGGTCCCTCCAAGGTGTTGCTGTGCTGCTGGTGGCATACGGGGCTGGCCCAGCACGGTCTGGTCCTC
>NW_004524615.1:702898-782653 GCF_000260255.1 Octodon degus
TGTCCTCCTCACTTGGGTCCCTCCAAGGTGCTGCTGTGCTGCTGGTGGCATACGGGGCTGACCCAGCCCCTGGCCCAGCACGGTCTGGTCCTCCGTTGGCTTCACTCTGTCTTTGGCTTTTGGGAGCTTGGTGCGACTTTGGCTGCTTGGTGTTTTTCTTTTCTCCTCTGTAGAGTTGTTGAGTTTCTTAGGTTTGTAAGTTGATGGTATTGTTTTAGAGTCTTTACATTCTTTTATGTTTATCCCTCTCTTCATTTTGGGCAGCTTGTGTTGAGCAAAGTGGCTGATCTTAGCTGCCATTATTTGTTTTTTAGTTCTACACTTTCTGAGTCTACTTTAGTTTCCGTCTTTCTCCTAAGACTCCAGCTCTTCACTCATATAATAACATTTGATGGTGAGATTTAGGAATGTGTGTGTGTAGTATATACAGGTTGTTTTATTCCCTGATCTTTTAGGATGTTTTTAGATGTAGTTTAAGTTCCCAGGCTGCCCTCCAACATGTGATCCTCCTGAGTAGCAGGGACATAGACGTGTGCCACTGGCTTGCTCAGAAATACTGAATGTATACAGCAGAGACTCTTCCAGCTCTGCACCTTCTCCCCTTTCTCCCCCTTTCAGTCCCTTCAGAACATTCCAGCCTGACCTGGACTTGAGGAAATCCCTCATGTACTAAGGGCCTTCCCAGTGAAGTGCTCCAAGAGCTCTTTCATTTGCCTGGGTGTCCTCCATTCTCCCTGTGGTCCCTGCGTGACAGGGTCTCTGCTTTCTGCAGCGCTTGCCCCTGCAGCACCAGCGGACAGGCATCCTCCCCAGCCTTTCACAGTGCTGTCTTTCCTCATGGCGCGCTGAGGATCGTATGCATCCATTGCGGAGTGCAGGAGGGCTAGGTCTCTGCTGGCATTGTGTCTCGCACAGTAGAATAACTTGATGAATGTTTTAAGCGAACACTTGAAACTCCCACACAGCTGTGTCTCTGTGACCTCCGGTGAAGGAGTCATTTTCCAGCTCAGTACCAAAAGCAGAGGAACTACAGAAGCGATAGCTAAGTTGGACTTTATAAAGATTAAGGATTCATAGGGGCGGGGACATAGCTCAGCGACATAAGCACCTGCCTGGCAAGCACAGGGTCCCAAGTTTGATCACTGGTACCAAAAAAACCCCCCAAAACAACAATAAACATTAAAGACCTGTGCTTCACAGGACAGTACCAAAAAGTGAGAAATAACTGTAGAATGAACAGAATATATTTACAAATAGCGTATCGATAACAATTTGGTGTCTGGAATACTATAATTGAACAGTAATAAGACAAACCAATTTAAAAACAGACAAGGATTTGAAAAATCTAAAGCTACTCAGATGGTCAATAATCACGCGAAAGGGTGCCCATGGCCAGTTGACCTGAGAAGAGCAGGCCTACACTGATAGGGTTTTTTCAGGTGCCTGTGCAGCAGAGAAACAGGCAGAAGAAAGAGGGAAAGGGGCTTCAGTATCTTTGAGGACATGAGAGAATCTGGGGAAGATGAGGGTTCTCTGGATTTGAACAAAGGGAGGCTGGGGCTTTTAGGACCTTTTGCCAGGGGCAGGGTTTGAGGGGATGTTTAGATACACTTGATTGGGGGTCTTCACCGAGGTGGCGGGAAGGGCGAAAGGAAACTGCACCCTGCACTGAGTTGAAGGGGGAAGGTAGTCTTGGGAAAGATGGGCTTTTGTTATAAGGGCCTCAGCCATGTTAGATGACTACAATAATTACTCAGAAATTTATACTAGGGCCAGAACCTATCGTACACATCTTGCCCCTCTGGATGGTGGTGGGCAGAGACAGGGCTGCTGCTGGGGTGGAGCCCTCGGAAGGCTGGGCCTGGAGCCACTGAGTGGGTGTGGGCCTGGGAGACAAGGCAAATGCCAAGGAACACATTTTACCCCAAGGGTCAGCGTCCCTGCTAGGCACCAGCCAGGCTGGAGATGCCACAAGGCAGCCAGTCCTGTCTGTGCTTCCTGCTGTCAGATTTTTGCATGTGACTCCTTGACGCAGGGTATGGGAGCGAGAGACAGCGGGAGTCTCACTCCAACCAAGGGGCTAGCAGCCATGAAAAGTGTGAAAGAGCTGCACAGCAGCGGACTAGCAGGCAGTTAGTGCAGAACAGTTGCGAAGCTTGCTGTGTGGGCCCAGCTTGTTGCCAAGGAGCACTTTTGCTGCTAGGCTTGGGCTGTGTTGCCCATGTGCTGCCAGACTGCTCGCTTTGGCTGGCCATCTTCCAGGGAGGCAGGGAGAAGACAAGAGTGCCTCAGATGAGTCTCCACAGTGTGGCATCGTGGAAAATGACACTGAAAGGGTCTGAGAGCGGTGACTGAGAACTCCACTCCATGAGCTCTGCTGTGCTTGCTCTGTAGATCTGCTGCTGTCTCCCGTCTGTGTCCTTCCCTTTGTCTCAAGTTCTCTTTTATTCCTGTTCAAATATGTATTTCAGAGTTAATTGCAGGCACTGGGGTATACTTCCCTTCAACTGACAGGCCTGAACTCTGTGTGTGCTAAAAATTTTGATGAGTGCACCCATGTACCTCTGTCCCAGCCCTGTCAAGAAACAGCCTCTGGTCACCCACTGCATGAGTGTCCTTGGGTGGCTGTGCATGGGGACCCTGCCCTGCTTTGTGATGTTTGTACTGTCTTTTTTTTTTGTACCAAGAGTCACACTTGGGACCTTGTGCTTGCCAGGCAGGTGCTTATGCCACTGAGCTATTTCCCTGGCTCTAAAACACCTTTCTTCTTTTATCATTATTATTTTTTATTTACTTGGTTCAGGGTCTCGCTACACAGCTTGACTCGTAGGGATCCTCCTGTCTCAGCCTCCCCAGTGCTGGGATTATAGGTATAGGTCACCACACCCATTTTTGGGGCTGGCACAGCATGAGGTACCAGGGATTGAACTTGGGTCTTTGCGCTTGCCAGGCGGGCAGTTAGACTGCTGAGCCTTCTCCCCAACCCAGTGCTTTTTTCATAATGATATTTTATTTGGTGGAGACAACTCAAGTTGTGGGATTTAATCTCAAGATAGTAATCTGTTAGGCAGTTTGTTTTGTGGCATGCATTTCATTTCCTGCATAACTTTATAAATGTTACTTTCCTGCAGTCGCGCTGGCATCGAGGACTCGAAGAAGTGGGGCATGCTGTTTCTTGTGAATCAGCTGTTTAAGATCTACTTCAAGGTAGCTTTCTAAGTCCTCTCTCCTGTCATTTCTGCTACTGCCACCTGGCCACCCTGGCACGCTTGGGAAGTGACACAGCTGCCAGTGACCCCCTCAGCCTGATGCTTGCCTAGCAGCGGCCTCACAAGGAAGCTTCTGTTCCCGTGCTTCCTGCACAACTACTCCGTCAGCCCTGGGTGAATGCAGGTGGCTCTGCTGGGCCGAGGCCCTCACCTGCGTGCCAGGAGCCTCCTCGAGCAGGCAGCGCCCTCAAAGCCTTCAGTCCTGGCTGAGAGCTCTTCGAAAGTAGAGCTGTAGAGGTGGCTGGGTGCATAGAGATCGTTTTGAGGTCACGTGTCATGCAGGGCCTGTCCTTGCACTCGGGTCACATGACCTGTCCCTGCCAATGTGGCCAGCCACCTTTCCTGAGAGCCTGTGGCTGTGGTAGGCCAGTCGCATGCTGTTGTTAATTTGGGAGGGAGGCAAGCCATGCTCGTGGTAAAGCCGTTTGTCTGCTTGCCCTTCCGCCTGCCCCTGGGCCTGCTGGGACTCAGATCAACAAGCTGCACCTGTGCAAGCCCCTCATCCGCGCCATCGACAGCTCCAACCTGAAGGATGACTACAGCACTGCACAGAGAGTCACATACAAGTACTACGTGGGACGCAAGGCCATGTTTGACAGTGACTTTAAGCAAGGTGTGTTGTCACTCTCCTCGGGAGAGATGAGCAATGTCAGGGAACACAAGCACTGTTTGTCCTTACTGGGGGGGGCGGTGCGTGCGCGTGTGTGTGCGCGTGCGCATAGACTTGCGCTTAAGATTCTCTCTGTGCAGGTCCCAGGGTCACTGGCCAGCCTTTGGGGGATGGTAATGGTCTTTTTCATCTTTCCTTTATTTTTTCCAGTACTCGTCGTTGAAGCCAGGGCTTTGCACTGAGTTACACCTTCAGCCCTTTTTCTACTTTTCATTTTGTGTCAGGGTTTCATTAAGTTGCTAAATTGGACTGGGCTCAAACTTGTGATGCTTGTGCCCTAGCTTGCCTGAGTGCTTGGATTGCAGGTGTGCATCTCTGGTGGAAGAATAGTGTCTTCACTGCGGGCTCCCAAGGTCCTGGTGGAAGGCCGCAGCAGGCAGCAGGGAGTGTCCTGGGCCTTGGTCCTGCTCCTATTGCTGGCTTTCCCCGGAGCCTCCGGCTGGCAGTGCAGCCACACTGGTCACATCAGTCCGTGCTGGCAGCTTTCTCAAGATGCTGGAGCCAGTCTTGTGTCTTCACCACCTTTCCGTGGGGAGCAGGGCTGTGTGCTCCGCTGTCCTCGTGCCCTTGCATCAGACTTGGGCTCGCTGCCTCTGCTGTTTGTGGGCTGAGCACACCTGGCATGCAGAGCCAGCAAGGGCCCGGGTGGGTGCAGCTGACAGCCACTGCCCAGGGCTGGGTTCTCGGCAGGTAGGAGCAATTGCACTTGACCTGCCTTGTACTCTCAGGCTTACTCAGGCTCCTTTTTTTTTTTTTTTTTTTTTTTCACAAAATCTTCAGTAGATGTCAGACATTTCAAGGGAGGCCTTCCTTGGTTCTCCCCCTCTCTTCAGAAGGCATAAGGAGATACTTGAAATTAAATCCCACTGAAGTTCACCAAGGTGCTACTGTGGTTTCCCCCACCAGCGGCTGAGCAGGCCAGGTGAAGACCTGGCACAGCTGGCACGGGGGCTTGCTGTTCATGCCCAAGAGTCAGCATCCCCACCTTCAGGGCTCAAGTGCCTTCCGGGCTGCCTGCTCAGCCCTGGTTTCCTGGGAGACACACTGCTCCCCTGCCTGACTCGTACTGGCACTGTGGCTGTGGCCTGGAGTCCTCTGCCTGGCAGCTTTTGCCTGGAATTTCTGCTGTTCTGCAATGTATCCCGGTGGGTGAAACACTGCAACGAGTAGAGTGATTTCAGCTCTTTCAGGGGACTTTTATGTGTGAAGAAGGAAGTACTTGGAGCATCTCAGCTCATTGTTACACATTCTCATTAATTTAGTTTCAGAGATTCTTGCCCCTCTAGATATTTTTGTTTCCAAGCAAAACACAACATTTGATGCCTTTCTGGACTCTCAGGGACAGGGACATTGGAGAGGCCACATTTGTGTTCCTCAGGGGTGAGGGCCAGGTCAAGGGTCACCCTCAGGCTATAGGTGCAGTGGGCAGCCTGCATGTGGCCTTGGGGCCTCCGTGGGGCTCCTGGTGCACAGCTTCCAGTCCAGGGTGCCTCTCTGGGCCCCGCAGTGGCCACCCTTCCTGGGCAAGGGTACATGTTTATTTGCTGGCCCAGCACTCCTGCCTCTGGCAAGCTCTGTGTCCATGCCAGCCCTCTGTGTGCTCCCTCAACATGAGCTGCCTACTGGCTGCCTAGTGCTCCTGCTCCTGAGGCAGCCTCCTGTGCCCTGTGTGGACCGTGCCCTGCACCTTCAGGCTGGGAGCATCCTGATGCCCACTTGTGCTGACGGAGTGTCTAGGTGGCCCAGGCGGAAACTCCAAGGTCTGCACTATGTGGTCTGTGGCTTAATCTGAGTAATAATGTCTGCTTTGTGCTTTGAAATCTGTCCGGTCAAGTCTGCTTGACACGAGTGGAGCCCTGTGAACGTGTGGGCAGGACAGGAGCAGGGCGGGGTGTGCAGCTAACAAGTGTGTCTGCTGTGCAGCCGAGGAGTACCTGTCCTTCGCCTTCACGCACTGCCACCGCGCCAGCCAGAAGAACAAGAGGATGATCCTCATCTACCTGCTGCCCGTGAAGATGCTGCTGGTGAGTGACTGTCCTGCTCTGCAGCGCTGTCACCATGTGGAGGGCTGGGGTCTTGTGGCCATGCGTGGCGGAGTGCTCCCTCTGAGCCTGGCCCTCGGCCTTTCCAGAGTGGTGGTGATTGGGCTGCTTCTTGAAAGTAATTCTGAGGCTGAACGTTTGTACTGCCAGCATTTCTCCTGAAGCCTAACCCTGTAGCATCAGCTGGGCAGAGAGGAGCTGTGCTTGTGGCCAGTCTTGTGGAGCCCCTGAGTTCGGTCTGGTACTCAGGAAGAAAGCCAGTCACAGCTGGTAGGTTAGGCACTGGTCACAGCCTCACCGTAGTGGAGCTGCTTTTCTCTCCCCTGACACTACTAACGGAATGAAGAACGGTGGAGTCATACCCACATGTGCTGGGAGTGATGCAGCCCAGAGCACCTGGTGCAGAGCGGGGCCCTGCCTGGGGCTGGAGTTGTGCTTGCCGACCCTTAAGGGAGGTGTTCCCTGCCCGTGTCCTGTGCACGTGCCGCTCTCTGTTCTTGCCCCGTCCTATCACGTCAGCAACAACAGCAGCACACGAAGGTTAAGCGCAAGGGCCCAGCCACTGACTGTTGCAACCATGCCATCATGTTCGCCTGGCATCCTCTGCAGCGTCGAAGAGTCTGACTCCCTGGTAAAGTTTAACCCACTCTGAAGAGTCACCCTTGTCTCTGCAGGGCCACATGCCGACTGTGGAGCTGCTGAGAAAGTACCACCTCATGCAGTTCGCTGAGGTGACTAAAGCTGTGAGGTGGGTGTTGTCTCTTCCCCAGGAGGCAGTGGCGAAGGCTGGGGTGGGGTGGGGCTCACGCGCTCTCCTGCTGTCCCAGTGAGGGCAACCTGCTGCTGCTGCATGAGGCACTGGCCAGGCATGAGACCTTCTTCATCCGCTGTGGCATCTTCCTCATCCTGGAGAAGCTCAAGATCATCACCTACAGGAACCTCTTCAAGAAAGTGTGAGTTGCGGCCCCTGGCGTGCTGTGCCCTGCCTGTCCTTTGTCCAGGCCACCCACGTGTTGGAAAGGCAGGCGTGTGGGTCGCCTGCAGCCTTCCCCTATCCCAGGTGCCACCTGTGTGTCCATGTTGGGAAGTCTGTGGGGCTCAGTTCACCCATCAGAAGTAATGGCCGCAGTCGAGCCCCGGGACACTCCTGTAGGTGTGTCCTCAGCTCAGAGCTACTGCTGAGTGAAAAGGTAGGCATCTTGCACTGAGTGGTGGGACACTTGGTAAACGTAAGATCTGGTTGTCCTCACAGCTTCTTTTTCTTTTTATTAATCTTTTACTTATTTGGTACATGGTCTCACTACTCAGGTCAGACTTGTAGTGATCCTCTTGCCTCAGCCTCTCCAGTTCTGGGATTACAGACATGTGCCACCACCACACCTGGTTTTGGTGATCTGCACAGTGTACCCCGGGTTCCAGGGCTTGCACAGCATGCAGTACCGGGGATCAAATTCAGGTCCTTGCCTTGCCAGGCAGACGCTTAGATCACTGAGCTGTCTCAGCCTATGCAGTTCTTTTTAAATAGGCAAAGTTCTCCAATTTCTGCAGTGTTCTTTAGAGCATGCACAGCTACTGTGAACTGCCTTTATTCCTTCATGAAAAGCTGTGGTTTCCCAACTTGTCCTGGGCCCCTTTTGCTGGTGGCCACATAACCTGTAGGCATGACTGCCACAGGCACTTTAGGCGAAGGAAGGCCTGAGAGCACTCAGAGGGCACGGTTCTCACACCTCATACCTCAGCTCAGAACCCTTGCTGTACAGGGTACGCGTATTGGGACACGGTCCTGATCCTGGTCACCCATCCAAACGTGAGACCAAGTTGGTCTGAGTCGCCCACGGTGTGTAAGTTCAGGCCCAGGCTTGGACAGCATGCTGTCTTCCAGCGGGATCCCAGGCTCTGTCCCCGAGCCCAGAATGCGTGGCTTGTGAGTGAAGCTTAGCGTTCTGTTGGAGATGGTCACATCTGGTGAACAGTTCTTCCGTGCCTCCCTACGTGGGCTTTTGTGGGGTTCCAGCGCTCTCCCCTGTCATCCCCGCTGGTAGTCAGCCTTCTGTTCTTGGGTGAAGCCCGTCAGGTTCTTTGATGTTGCTCTCTTGGAAGTCTTGAAAACTTCCCTCAGCTGCCAGCACACTGTGATGTCATCATCTACTTGACGTGACTGACGCCTGTTCCCTACAGTGACCCAGGCTCCCCACTCCCTCTCCCAGGTACTTGCTACTCAGAACCCATCAGCTGTCCTTGGACGCCTTCCTGGTGGCCCTGAAGTTCATGCATGTGGAAGACGTGGACCTGGATGAAGTGCAGTGCATCCTGGCCAACCTGATCTACATGGTGCGTGTGCCCTGCCAGGGCCCTCCGCTGTGGGGAGGTGTTTTGGAGAGTGCGACCGTATCCAGGGAATGCCCCCGAAGGCCTCAAGGGCTGCAGGCTGTGTCCACAGTCTCCATCCTTTTTGTGGTCTTCATCATTGTCCCCAGCGGGGAGGAAGGTCCGGGCCCAGCATCCTGGGCGACCAGGCGGGAAGCATGCTGACCCCGCCTCTCCCCAGGGCCACATCAAGGGCTACATATCGCATCAGCACCAGAAGCTGGTGGTCAGCAAGCAAAACCCGTTTCCCCCACTGTCCACCGTGTGCTGATGTGGAGGTCTGGAGCAGCGGCCCTGATGGCCGGCTTCTGGCCCTGTGCCGCCTCGGGAGACTCACGGCGGCTACAAGTTCCCGGGGCTTTCTTCGGGGACCAAGAGACCAGCACACCCAGTGTCCTGGATACTCCTGCCTCCCCTGGGAGCACATCAGCCTCTGGGAGACCCAGGAGGTGTGGAGGCGCTGGCCCGCAGCAGCTGTTCCTAAGGAGGCCGGGTGCAAGCAGTCTTTGTACTTTCTATAAAGGAAGATACTCCGAATTTATACTTGTGGCATATTCTTTATTATATCTTCTAGGGTACTTCTACTTTTTTTATATATCAAGTCTAAGCCTTTTATTTATTGGGTTCATTTAAGGTTTCTTTATAGAAGCGCACTCCGATCTGATACAGACTTTTCAGGTTTGAGAGCCTGCCAGGACCAGTGTGCTCTAGCTGATGGCAGGGTCACGGGCTGGGCAGCCAGCGTGGCAGCAGCTGAGGTCAGCATGTCATCCTCGGGCCGTGTACGACTCACCACTTCTGGGCTCAGTCCAGCCACGGCCCTGGGAGCTTTCAGCCTTTTCAGAGCTCACTTGTTTCCATTCATGAAGCACTGGCTTAGAAGAAAACGTCACTCGTCTGTGCTGTGTTTAAAAAACAAACAGACCCAGGACGGCTGGGGCACTGCTGGGTTGGGGTGGTTGAGGCAGTGGCTAGGAACGTGGCTCCACAGACGGCGGCCACCATGGTGCTCCAGCCCACCCTGACTAAGCGTGGGAGCTGTGTGTGCCCTCTAGGGAGCCACTGCAGTAGCGATGGGCCTGCCACCCCTGTCCCCGCACGTGGCCTCCTCCCCCGACAGCCTCTCCGGCTGTTCTCTGGGATGTGCATCTGTTTGAGCACACTGGTAGGGGCTGGCCAAGCCACATTAGCAGACGGCCCTTTGTGTAGTTAGTGCTTCCTTTCCAGTCTGTGCCTGCTTGCTTGCATCGAGAGGAGGTGTGTGTGTGTGTGTGTGTGGCCTGTGACAGAAGAGACAGTTGGGAAACAGCTGGTTTAACATTGACAGTTTTATTCCTGAGCATGTCCAGTTTTTCTTTAAGGTCTTGATTTAGATGAAACCTCCTAGGAGGAGGCCGTCCACGTACTCATTGGTGGCTTAAAAGGACAGCCTCGTGCTGCCAGCGGTGCCGTGGCATCAGGTCCCCAGAGTTCCATGTGCAGCCTTGTTCATGGCCTGCCCTTTCTGACCCAGTCTTGCTCATCTCATTGTCTGCTTCAGCCAGAGTGTGTATCTTGAGACCTTGGTCACAAGAAACGTGGCTACCTGCTGCTGTGGCAGTGGCGCTGAACCCAGCATCCCTGTGAGGAACCAGGCTCCCTTGTGTTCTCTGGTGACCACGCTTCCTGCCGCCCATGGCCCGGCTGCCATGCTGCCCCTCTCGCAGCACATCCGGGTGGTGACAGTGGCATTCAGGGCTCGGTCACACTCTTCCCCATCCACCTGTGTGACTGGCAGGGTCGTGAGCATGTCGCCTAGGTTGGTGCCGTTGACCACCCAGCCGCTGAGAACGCCCACCGTCCCTGGGACCAGGACTTGCTCGGTAAAGTCCCGCTCTGGGGTGCATACTGGGAGCCCCAAGCCAGGACACTGCACAGGCTGCTCCAGCTCCAGCAGGGAGACGTCGTTCTGGCCTGACTCTGCGTCGTAGTGTGTGTGCACATGTGCACGCCTGACCCTGGCCACCCACGGGGCCTTGCCCGGCCTAGCAGGACCTGGGATGGGGTGAGAAAGGTTGCTCAGAGGCTGTGTGCCAGGAGCTTCTGTGTGTGTGTGTGTGAGTGTGTGTGAGTGTGTGTGTGTGTGTGTGTGTGTGAGAGAGAGAGAGAGAGAGAGAGAGAGAGAGAGAGAGAGAGAGAGAGAGAGGCGGTGCAGGACGGTCCCGCCACTCATGCCTGTCGCACACCCTCCTTGCAAGCAGTGAGTCCTCATGCACTGCAGAAACAGTGTAGGAGCTGCAGGGAGGAGCCTCTCCACGCTGACCAGAACGCGTGTGCTCCAAAGGGTTTTCAGGCTGTGTTGTTGGGAGTTAATGGGGTGGAAGAGGGAAAACACATTTCCTTTGAAGCCCTTCGCGTTTGTTATGAGCACACTGGGAATTTATTTCGTGAACTTCACAGATGCCCAAGGAGAGGAGCTGCTGCCCATCTGGAGGAAGAAACAGCACAGGTCTGTGTGGGGACAGGCACTGCCGTCGCCCGAGGGCCACACGCAAGGGGCCGGCCAGGCCTGGCCCGCCAGCTCTGTGCCATAGTGCTGCTCCCTTCTGCATGAGAAAGTCACTCTTGGCTTTTATGGTCCTTATGCAAGTACTAGTTAGCGTGGCCTGTGCTGCCCAGAGGCCCTTCAGGGCATTTGGCACGTGCTTCCTGGTCGTTCAGGCATCTCAGTGCCACTGATGCTCAGTTTGTCAGGTCTTGCATTAGAAAAAAATTACTCTTCCAGTGAAGTCTTATAAACACATTCGCGAAACGTACTTACTGGATTTGACACTGATGTTCCCGTGGGACAGTGAGCACTGTGCTGTTGTCAGTACGAAGCTCTCCTGGATGAGGACGCCGCCACAGAAGTCTTTCCCTTGGGGATCTGTCAGTTTGACCTTTAAAAACAAAGCAGACCCAGTACGGCTCGGGCACCACTGGGCCGGCCTGGGTGAGGCAGTGGCTAGGAATGTGCTCCATAGACGTCAGCCACCACAGTACTCCAGCCCGCCCAGCAGTGGCTGCTAGGCCTTAAGCAGGTGCTGGCACCACGAGTGTCGGTCTGCTGGGTGCCCCTGCCCAGGTGGAGAGGTGGAGGAGCGCCTGTCGGGTCCTCCTGCCCACCCTGGACCGGCATGTGTGGAAAGAAGACGTGTGGGGCAGGGAAGACCTTGGGCGAGGACGGTTTCGCAGCTCGTACGGGCTGACTAGCCCTGGTGCCCGTCTACCAGCAAAGCAGTGCTGTCAGGTGAGCACTGAGGGCTCTCCTTGGTGGGCAAGCTGGCCCTGCATGGACATCTGCTCTGGTCCTACCCATGTCCTAAAAGTAGCCAGTGGGTGACATTTCCCCAGCGGCTGACCCAAACCCCAGAGCAATACACAAGTGAACTTCTAGAGCACAGTGTGATCTGGCTCCTGTTGGGGTAGGACACTGTGCCGGCTGCCCACTGAAAGTCCCCAGGCAGCAGAGGAGAGGGACTGGAACCTGGGCTGGGAAGACGAGCCAGCCACCAAGAGACAGGAGAGCGATGTATGTGGGAGCAGTGCTCCAGGTCAGCAAGGTGGAGAGGCGAAGAGCCGGGCCTGTGGGGGCACTGTAGTCCAGTGGGGTTGATGGCTGAGCCAGCTCTGCGAGGAAGGCTGCAGACTGAGGACCCAGCAAGAGAAGTGGACAGGTGCGTTACAGGGCCTGACTGTCGGGGCTGCAGACTGAAACACTGCGTGGCCCTGTGTCCCCGGAGAGGGTGGGGAGGGCAGGGACCCGAGAAGCATCTGAGAAGGTAATTGCTACAGTTTCCCTCAGTTTAAACCACAAGTTGAGCACCCCAATCTGAAGTCTGAATGCTCCGGAGCCCACCTTTTTGAGCCCTGCCGTGACATTCAAAGCTCTGGATTTCAGAGCATCCCATGTGTCTGGATTGGGGTTGTGCAGCCCAGAGTCTGCACACATCCTGTAGAACAGAAGGAAAAATGGAACCATTTCTGTGTGTCCGAGCATGCGGGAAAGAATCCTCGACCAATAGCTGCAAACCCAAGAGCCCAGCATGGGTAGCAGCCATTCGTCACAAGGCACCAGGGCAGAAAGCCGCCCCGGAAGTGCAGGGACGGGGCCGTCCATCTGCAGAAAGGGAGGGTGTGAGGAGGAAGGCGGGATTCTGGCCTCTTCAGATAAAGCCAGGACTCTGCCTGACCCACACTGCAGGAGACGTCAGGGTCCTTGGTAGAGGGGAGCCACCAGGCCAAGGGTGGGACACAGCAGCAACCACGTCTACCAGCGCCCATGTCCAGATTGGGTTAAAAGACGCTCTCATAATTTCACCTGTTAGTAACGTGGCTACTAGAAAGTTCCAGATGTGTACACTGTTCCTACACAGGCAGAAGGTACGGGTCTGCCAGGGAGGTGGGGCTGGTGGGGATCAGACCCCATACTTCTGGCTTGATGCCATAGTAATGCAAATACAAGGCATATTCCGTGGAATCATTTTTAGGAAGAGAAGAATCAAATACTGGCTTGAAGTCACAGAGGTGCTTGGTGTGATCCAGAAGGAGTAGGTCTGAGGCCTACAGGTCAAGACTCACTATACCTAACTGGAAATAGGACTTTTAACTTCCAAACCAGCTTACAGAGAAGAGGGAAGAACAGGAACAAAGGCCAAGGAAGGCAGAGGCTTGGGCAAGGCAAAGCCGGACTGCGCAGCCTGCGCGGGTGCCCTTCACAGGACCCAGCCTTCACCCTGCATGTGCTGTGGCCTGGTGCTCTCTGTACAGCGAGTAACGCGGGCGCCAGGGACCTGGCTCTAGAGCACGGGCTCCCAGGGCAGTCGATGTCCAGGGAAGCAGCCAGACACAGAAGGTACTCACCAGTGCTTACCCGCAAGAGGCACAAAGTGAAGTAAGTAGGGCAGTGAAATGAAGGAGAGGGTAGGGAGGGGTCCAGACTAGTGCATAGACCTACTGGTTTTCCTGAACATGATCATGTGTCAAGTGCAAACCAACTAAAGAAGAAAGGTGCTGGAAATGAGAGGAAGGTGAGTGACCACCTTGGACCTAGGTCTCAACCGTGAAGGCCTGGGTTCAGCCACCACCATGGAAAAAATAAAGATGCACCTCGCTGTCTCCACCTTCTGGCCCAACAGGTGATGACTAAGTGAATCAGGCTGGGCTAGAACTTGCAATCTTCCTGCTTCAGCCTCCTAGGGAGCTGGGATTACAGGCTTGCCCACCATGCCTAGCCACACTAAAGCTGCTGGCAAAACACTTGTTACCTGCCACGGGAAATGGGGTGGCCACAGCCCGCTGCTCTCTGGGGTCTTGCTGTGCTGGGAAGTCAGGACTCCGCATGCACACTGCCCTTCATTGTGGTGGAGACAGAAAACCAAAACAAAGAAATCAGGGTCTTCCACGATATCTCAGCCTCACTGCCAGCACAACCAGCAACCCTGCCTCAAGTCTGGCTCTTTGGGCCACGTGTACATATGGAGAGCCAGGTGGGGTGAAACCCTGGCGCCACACTCACCGTGTCTCGCAGGTAGAAGACAAGACTCGGGCGGGCCAAGGGGTGCAATGAGCTCTGCTGCAGCTGGGTCAGCCACCCCTCGCCATAGGCGGGTACCCTCTTCCACATGCTGGGCATGGAGCCCAAGGCTTCATGGGTATTAGGGATGGACTTGAGCCTGTGGCCCTCCTGCCTCAGCCTCTTGAGTACCTGGGGTTACAGGTGTACACTATGGAGCCCTTAGCTGTCCCTGCAGGAGAAGGGCATGGGAGGGGCCGGCCTTACCGTGTGGAGCGCACGATCTCCGGTCTATGCCCAGCTTGTGGCCCTGTGCACAGCTGCATGTGTAGGACACCTCACCAGGGTGGCAGAAGTGTTGGCACCCGTCAGGCCTCTCTGGGTGGCACCTGTTCTTAGCTGAGAAGGGACAGCGGTGTCTTCTCACCATCCTCTGTCCCAGGTCCCCATGTGAGCTCTCCACACTCACCCACCCCAGGTGCAGGAAGGGCAGGGACCACAAGTGGTTTATCCTGAGAAGCTGCCCCACCCTGCTGCCCCTGTCTGCAGCCACGCTTGGGCCTGCTCTCTCAGCTGTGATATCCCCTGTGGGGTTCTCTGAGTTGCCTTGTGGAGGAGAGGTGAGACAGGAGGGGCTCCACAAGGGACATAGCCAGCTCCTGCATGTTCTCCAGGGATGCCAAAGAGGAGATGGAGGGTTCAGAGGAGGGGAGACGGGTTCAGAGGAGAGTTGGTCCCCTAGTGTGAAGCCGGCTCTGCCTGCCCAAGCACATCAGCCCACGCACTTGATGACTGCCCTCTGTGGGCCCTTGCCCTCCCTCTCTGAGGCGCCCCACACTGCCGACCCCCGCCGGGCAGTGGGAGAGGTCTTGGGCCTACGCACCCCCGCGGGCCCTGCTCACCCAGCGTGCAGGTCCTGCCCTCGAAGCCCGGCGAGCAGGTGCAGGTGAAGCTGCGGATGGTGTCATGGCATGAGCCATTGTTGAGGCAGGGCTGAGAGATGCATGGGGAGCCACCTGAGGGACAGGGCAGGCCCTGCTGGTGTCCATCTCCTTTGCCTTCTGTCACTATCCCACCCACGGGTAATGTGAGCCAACTCCCTCTGCCTGCTCACTCGATGGCATCTGCCTGGGTCTGGGCCCCAGCACCTCCTGTCATATGACCGCCCCCACCCCCAGGGCTGGCCACCCATGGTCCTGAGCTCAGGGACCACGTTCAGCCTGACATGGCATCCTTGTCCCCATGCCAAGAAGGACAGGAAGCCACTCACCCCTGTACTCTCTCCAGAATGCAGCCTGGGGAAGAAAAATAGAGACATGTCACAACAGCGCCCTTTCCTGTCCTCGGAGGACAACGCAGGCTGTAGCCACCTAGCAGCAGAATATTATGGGAACAGAGCTGTGGAGCTCTTCACACCTATTTGACAGCCTGTTGCAGTTTCTACTTACTTAATGTGCCTGGAACTAAGCGTGCTCCCCCATCTCCCTCTATGGCCCAATTGAGGAAGGTGACACACGGGACAGGGACACAAGCTCCAACCTGCCCTGTCACCTCCTTGCCAGGGCAGTCCCATGGCCACGCCCTAGAGGTACACATCAACATTTTGGCTTTTTTTGGGGGTAGGATTAGGTGGGGGGGGGCATCTAGTAGTCAGTAGGAACCCTCAATGGGAGAGGTGTGTGACACACACACTTCCCATGCCACCCTCGGCTCCTTGCCTCTGGAATGACATCGGGAGCTCTGGACCAGAGGTTGGAAACTGAAATTCAGGACAATGCTCAGGAAATTCTCTTTTTACTTGCTTGCAATGTTCTTTTCTCTTCACTGTGTTAAAGAATGGGCAGTTTCAGGAAGTCCCCTTAGAGCGTGCATTTGGGAGACTGCAATTTAAATGCTGCTGCTTTTATATGTAAAAATGAGAATTTTTTCTGTGCTGGGTATCCAACCTAGAACAAGTGTCCTACCCCAGAACGCAGCCCAGTGGGCACCAGTCACACTCTGCACGGCTGTGTTCTGAAATGTCTTTGGACGGATACTCAGCCTCAGGACTCAGCCTGGTGTCTGCTGCTGCTCAGCCTGCACACAACGGCGTGGCAGATCTGACTGGTGCTAGTCAGAGTAGCCTGGCAGTTGCACGCATGATAAAATCATTACTTCCCTCGAAGTACAGATTATGGGATTTTTTTCTTACTACATAGAGGGGAAGATATTATATTTTTAAGTTTTTCAGTGCTGGGGTGGAAGAGGCCAGGCCAGCACCAACCCTGAGGGGCGCCCAGCCCTCCCTCCACACTCCCTTTGACAGGAAGGCTGGGGTGGCGGTGCCTGCAGGCGCAGGCTGGGTGCCCTCACAGCTGAGCCCTGCTCCTCCACTAACCAGTCACCTTGCGTCTGAGGAAGAACTGTCCCAAGCTACTGCCCTTTTCTCTCATAGTAAATATATATATATAAAAAGCAAGTTTCATTTCTCGTGAACATGAATACTGTTGTGTTTTCAGTGCAGCCCAAGATACTTCCTCTTCCCTCAGGTGGGACCGAAGCCTTGGCCCAGCGGAAGTGAGCGTGAGGGGTACAGCATACCGTGGCGGCATCATCCTCAAACACTTCTCTGGCCTCTTCGTGGACACAGATCTCTTCATAACATTCTTTTTCCAAGTTGCCCTCGAAGAGCTCCTCCAGGATGTAGGAGCCAGCACGCTTCCTCCTGAGCAGAACCTGGTTTGCCCTTGAGGCTGGAACAAACACTGAATGGCAAAGAGGAGCACAGGATGTATCAGCAGGGACTGCTCATGGTGACACCATGTCCTGCAGGCCCCTGTTGGCTGCGAAGGCAGCACCTGGCCTGGTCACCAAGTCATGTTTGTTGAGTGTGGACAGCCCCTGTGAATCAGGACACTGGTGTTTTAGGGTTGGAGATTCCAGGGCCCGCAGAGGCCGTGCTTAGCCAGCCTGGAGCCAACCAGGGTCACCACCTGCCCACTTCAGCTTCCTGGGTCCTGGTACCTTCTGCCCTTGGTGTTGCCAAACCTCCAGTATGGGCTGCACCTTGCTATAACCACAGGGCCACCAGGTGCCGCATCGCATGGATGGACAGTGGTAGCTGAACAACAGCCTTGGGCTGCCCCACCTCTGTGGAGGGTCATCAGGTCAAATTGGGGAACATGGAAGCTCTGTGAACTCTGGTGGGTGGCGATCAGTTAGTGGACACTGCCATGGAGACCCTGGACCTTGGTCAAGGAATGGGCAAGGAGGAAGAGGACAAGGCGTTAGGCAGTGGGACATGGCCAACCACACACACACACTGCAAGGCTTGGAGTGCTGTGCTGTGTTATTTGGTGGGAGGGGGTAGTGCTGAGACCCCTGAGATCCCAATGAGACCTCGTCCAGCTGCTCCCCACCGTCCTGGGCTATGGCCTCTTTGCCTTACACCTGGGCTCAGAGAACCTCCCCACCAAGCTGAGACCCCCTCTGGCACCCTGTCCTGCCCTCCCACCAGGGCATGTCCCCACCTCTGCATCCTGTGTCCCATGTCGGGATGGCTAGGGAGGCCCATGGCCACATGCCATTCCCAGTACCTCGTCACTGAGGACAGTAAGACCCAGCAGCCCTTAGGAGGCAGAACCAGCAAGGCTGGGCCTCAGGGCTTCCTGCTCCTAGGAAAACATCCTCTGCGACCTGCTGGCCAGTGCCTACCCGACAGTTCTGCCCAGGGGAGGAGGAGGACGATGACAAGGCCCCAAAGCAGCGGGATGCGGCCGGCCATGCTGATCGGAGCTGGCCCAGCAGGGCCAGGTGATCAAACAGCCAAAGTCCAGTCCTGGGAGGTGCAGGAGGCGTGGGGAGGCCAGGAGGAGCCCCGTCCAGAGGTGCTAGGACCACTCCGAGGGATCACAGCCAGTGATCCTCACGTGTGGGCGGGAGGCATGGGCCAGACACTCAATGCACGTTCCTTCCTTGCCTCTCTGTGTCCACCAGCAGACCTTTTGGGGAAGCCCCAGAGAGAGCAGTGGGAGGTCACAGGGAAGGGGGGTGTGGACCTGGTGATGGAGGAGGCTGGTCAGAAGCTCCAGGCTATGTGTCCTAGGATCCACTGCGGGGGTCTTCCTGCCAGGGGCCTGGCCCAGGTGCAGCTGTGAGCAGGCGCAGTGACAAGAAGCCTCACACAGGAGAGAGGGTGCTGTCAACAGGCTCTGTGGGGATCGGAGGGGCCACTTGGGGAGCTGACTGGGACAGAACCCCAGATGGATGCAAGTGCAGCCCCTGCGGGTCCTGAGGAGGAGTGAGGCTGAGGCTGGTGCTGGGGGAGAGGGCTGGGGCACGGCCCTGTGTGAGGAACAACTCCATGTGGGCTGCAGGCCCTGCAGGCAGCAGGCAGAAGACCTGCAGCTGGAGAGGGGACAGGTTCTCCATGGAGGGAGAGCAAGGACCTGGCTTTGTGGGTGGGCAATCTGTCACAGCACTCAGCTCTGCTGGCACCAGCAGCGCACACCAGCTGGGAAGAAATCCTGAGATGCATCGTGCAGCTCTGCTAGGGAAGCAGTGCCGGCACTGTGCCACTTCTGTCCCGCTCTCTGTGGGCTGCTGGTCCCTGAGCTCCTTCACTGTCCCTGGTGCTAGTGGCTTTTTCTGTAGTGACTGCCCTGTCCTCACCACCTGTGCTACAGGACCATAGAGCCTGCAGTGCCTAAGGGTCAGGTGAGGAGTTAGTGTGAATGAGACCTGCGCAGCACCTCAAGCGGGGTCAGCAGCCCAGATGGCGCACTCCCAGGCCAACCCAGTTGGTGAAGGGAGTGCTGTGTGGAGAGGCAGCTGCAGCCCACAGCCGGCCAGCCCACATCCAGACCTGCATGCTGGTCCAACTTCAGGCTTCCCATGATGGACCTAAGCTCAAGCCGGTTGACTGATCTGTGTCGGAGCCTGCCCATTGGCCCTTCTCATTTCTATCCCTCAGTTCAAATTCTGACGGGGCAGACACCTCCTGGAGCAGGTGTGGGTGCAAGTGTCATGTTGGTGACGGTGAACAAGACACGGGAGACAAGGCAGTCTGACGGACAGCTGCTGTGTCCCAGTGAAGAATGGGACTGGAACGGGGAATGCTGGAGAGGGCTGTGTCATCGCAGCAGACGGGCAGCTGTCTTCTCCTCCACAGCGGGCTGTGGGGTCGGCAATGGGGGTGCGATCACCGTGGGCCCAGAGAGAAGAGCTGGAGAGACTGTCCGCAGCTGCCAGCATCTGAGCAGTGGGACATACACCAATAAAGCTTATTTGCAGGCCGGGGAGATGGCTCAGTGGAATAAGTGCTTCCCTGACAAGCACAAGGGCCTGAGTTCAATTCCATTTTCGAAAAAAAAAAAAAAGCTTCATTTGCAAGAGCACACGGCAGGCTGGATTTGTTCCAGATCTGCTGCCCCAGAGGGAGCTCCTGAAGCTGAGGTAAGAACTTGATGCTTTGTTTGCAGGTGTTAGGAAGATACTAGGGGGGCAGGAGAGACATGGGGAGCTTTGCATCCTGGAAGGACCTGTGGCTGCCTTGTGCGGGCAGAACCTTCCAGAGGAAGTTGGAAGGAGAGAAAGAGAAGTCCGTTGGGTCCCATGCGGAGGGGTAGGGAGACACAGCTGTGGGACTCAGCTGAGTCCCTGGCAAAGGAGCCCATGACACCACATGACTTGTGCAGCTGTGTGGGTGCTGTGGTCTCTAGGCAGAGGGCAGAAGCGAGGCCCTGGGACACAGTGAGCCTCTGGTATGGATGTGGGATCAGGTAGGGACCAGTTCCCAGGGAGACTGGGGGGGGGGTGACAGAGGGGCGTTGGGAGGCCATGAGAGTAGGCACTGAGAGGGACAAACTGACAGGCTTAGGGTGCAAAATTTGCTTTAAAAGTTGGAAAGAAAACAAATGAAAGCTTATCAGTAGTGGGTGATTGAGCTGGGATGGTAGTTGATAGTGCACAGTGTCAGCTGGGGTGACACCCAGCCCAGCAATGTCACAGGTCCCTCCTGTGAAAGGGTGGGACAAGGCCCTGGAAGTCCACACACTACAAATGGTCCTGCTGGGTAACTGCAGAACCAGGAAGAGCTGCTTTGAAATAGGAAACCAGAGAGGACACAGGCCGAGCAGCGCCGCACCACACCCCTGGTGCAAGTGCCCCCTGGGCAATTGGCCTGCCCGCTAAGTCCAGGCCATGGCGCAAAGACTGGATCATGTCATCCACATCCTGGCCTCACAGTTCTGCAGGCCAGAAGCCTGAGAACCAGAAGCCCGATACACAGACCAGGCTGTCCCACTGCACCCTCACATGAGGAGTGGCACAGCATGCCACTGGTGAGGATGGCACCAGCCTTTGATCCTTGACACTCAGTGCAGATTGTGGCCCTGAGACCCCTCCTCCCAACAACACTGGAGGGGAGGGGTCTCAAAATCAGATTTCAAAATGCGGATCTGGGGGACACAAACTTTCTGAAATGTGTCATGCAGTGCTTTCGTTTCTCTTGTCCACCGTCTCCAAGAAGGCAGTTTTGGAGCGAGCCCCCTGCAACACGTGACAGCTTGAGCTGCTGAGCCAACCTGACTCCTTGCTGAGGACCTGCACTCCGTGCCCAGCTCTGTCCTCCACAAAGAGACCCACAGATGCAGTGCCCCCGAGGTCTGGATGCTGCGAGGGTCTTCCCGCCCATGAGCTGTGGACGCCCCTCTCTGCCCCACTCTGTGCATCTTCTGTGCAGGTCTCCAGATGGAGCTGTTGACAGAAATGTGCAGAACTGGACGTGAGCGCCTCTCCCACGCGTGGCGCTGTTGTCCTCTCCCACGCGTGGCCCTGTTGTCCTGTCCCACGCGTGACCCTGTTGTCCTGTTCTACGGCCTCACGGTGGTGCAACATAGCAGCATGTCTGCAGCTCGCAGGCCTTCCTTGTTTCCCAGTGTCTCCGAACTCAAGCAGCATCCATCTCACAGAAAGCTGATCCTGATGCTAGCCTGGGGGCCCAGTTCTCCTTGAAAGCATTTGTGTCTCGTGCTGTCCCCTCTGCTGCTGCCACCTGGCCTGGCATCACTCCTCCGCTGTCTGTTGCCCGTGCTGGAGGCCAGGACGCCATACCTGACAGCCACCACTTACAGGAGCAGAGGTTGTTTGGTATCACGTTTCCCTAAGGTACTTACAGACTAGCAGACCTACAGGCCAAAGGTAGGACTCAACTGGGGGCCTGCAGTCACAGGCGCCAGCTGCCTGTCACGTGGTTAGCTTACTGGGTTCATTTAACCTTAATGAACTAAATTAAGTTTAGTCAATTGACTAAATGGGCCTTGACTGTCTAGGCCCAGATGTTCCTCCTTAGCAACATGTGGGGTCAAACTGACTGTGTCCTGCTTGTGTTTTAACAATATGCATGGAGTCCAACTGGCTTCAAGGCCGTCCTATCTGGGGAAGACCAGCCCAGTCAGGACACTTTCCGCTCCACCTGCTCGCCTCAGACCCCTCCCGCCCAGAATGCTCCTGTACAAACCTGCCCGGCGATATGCTGTAATTCTTGTAGTCCGTGGAGCCGATCATGTAATAATGTGCTCCCAGCTTTGGAGTTCCCGTTCACAGACCCTGTTTAAACTAAGCTCAAACCTGACTCTGGCTGGTGACTTGAACCTCTGGGCTCCCCAGCCCACAAGCGTAATACAAGTCGCCTTCCAGCTCCTCGGAGCAGAGAGCTTCCGTTTGGCTTGATAATAGTCTTCTGCAACATTTGGGTTCTACAGTCAGCTGGTCCCAAGGCAGGAAGGTGCAGTGGGCGTGCCTGGCGGAGGAAACTGCTCCAGGCACAGAGGACCGGAAGCAGAGAAAAGAGGGGAGCCATCCAATAGCTCAGTGGATTAAAGTGCCTGCAAGCAGGCGCAGGGGCCGGGGGTTCAATCCCTGGGCCTGTCATGCCAGCCTCACCCCTGGGGTGTGCTGAGACTGCGATTGAGACTGGGCCTGGTTTCACGCACCTGTAATCCCAGCTCTTGGGAGGCTGTAAATAGACGGGTCACTATGAGTCCGATCTGTGAAGTGAGACCCTGTACACCCTGTAGACCCTTCCCTAAAAAAAAAAAATACAAAAAAAAAGAGTGGAGCTGGGAGGAAGATGGGAACCCCTAGGTCATGCCCCAGGGACCGCCTCCTCCCACTAGACTCTAGTGTCCACATCAGGGTGTCCCCATCAGTGGACCAGTCCACTGGTACGTACGACACCCCATGATGCAATCACCCTCCCAAAGCTTGACCTCTGAGCTCAGGAAGATTTGGGGTCTCTCTGATCCACACTGTACAGTGTGAGCCCAGGCTCCCGGAGCCAGAGCCACGAGACACCACCCTGAGGCTGTGGGAAGCACAGCAGGACGCAGGAGAAAAGCTGCACAGAAGCGCAGCTGGGCTCTTACAGCCACTGTCTCAGCCAGCGAGGGGCGGCCGGGGGCCCTGCGAGCCAGCGAGGGGCGGCCGGGGGCCCTGCGAGCCAGCGAGGGGCGGCCGGGGGCCCTGCGAGCCAGCGAGGGGCCCACAGTCAAGTTTGTGGGGCGCTACCAGCACCTTCCTTCACTGTGCTTGGGGCCAGGGCACTGGGTGTGGGAAGCACAGCAGGACGCAGGAGAAAAGCTGCACAGAAGCGCAGCTGGGCTCTTACAGCCACTGTCTCAGCCAGCGAGGGGCGGCCGGGGGCCCTGCGAGCCAGCGAGGGGCGGCCGGGGGCCCTGCGAGCCAGCGAGGGGCGGCCGGGGGCCCTGCGAGCCAGCGAGGACCCCACAGTCAAGTTTGTGGGGCGCTACCAGCACCTTCCTTCACTGTGCTTGGGGCCAGGGCACTGGGTCTGGGCTGCACTTGGGGGCTCAGCCCCAACTCCTGTCCCTGTCCAGAGGCCGGGCACCCCACTAGCCTTGGTATTTAGGGCTTCGGTCTCGGCTCTTTTTGTTCGTTTGTTTTGTTCTGTGCTCACTGGTGTCTTGAATAAAGTACCTTTCACTGTGGTGAGATGCAGGTAAAGGAAGGCCCTGAGCCGACCCACCTTGGCTCTTCAGAGGCCACCCTTTGGCCCTCTGCAGCTGCTCCTGTGCGCACAGGCTGGGCTCCTGTTTGCTTTCCTCTGGGAACTGGAGCGGGGGTTGGTGCTGACCCCATCCTGGGCTTGGCAGTGTCTTGGGAACTCTTGTTTTAGGAACGGCCAAAGTCCAGGGTGGTGGCTTGAGGCCAGGCTGGCTTCTCCTAACCCTTCTGCCAAGGCTGGGGGCCCGCCCTCCCGTGTGAGGAGGGCGCTTGGCCCCTGCTATCTTCCTCCTCAGACTCCAGGAGCAACTTTGCTCCCTCTGTCTGTGTGAGCCTGTGTGGGTGGTGCGACCAGTGGGGCCTGGAGGCCAGGGTGGTGGTGGCTGTGCGGCACCCTGGGCCAGGGAGTCCTCCCTCCCACCACAGCCCAGCCACACATGGCTCTGCCACACAGCCTCTCCCTGGGGACAGCCCCCACCCAGCTCCTCTTGGTCTTCTGGGTCCCGTTGGTATCTACCCTGTCAGCAGGACCTCCCCCTCCTCCCATGGGGCCTGCACACCTGCCACAAGGACAGCCACGTGAGCAGTGATGGGAACCTTCTGTGCACACCGCGTGACCTTGGCCCTGGGCTGGTGCTCAGAACTGGGCAGTGGCCCCAAATGCTGCTCATCTGGACCCCCCACGGGGACAGCCCTGGCATGGCCTGCAGGGCCACTGTCTCTCCTCATTCCTGTTTCCTGGCCCCCATGGCAAGGACTTCTCACATGTGCACACCCAGAGGGCCTTTCTCTCCCACTGTAGCCACTGGTCCCTCCTTCTCGTCTGACGCCATATTGTGCTGTCTCTGCTCTGCTGACGTGGACACTGGGAGCCCAGGCTGCCCTTGGCCTGCATTGCCTGATGTCCCCCATGATGAGGTCGGGCTAGTACCATGTCCAGGGAGACCCAGTATGTGGCAGGCATCAGGGCAGAATGCTGGAGCATTTGGTAGTTCTGTCCCCCAGGGTTTATCCTGTCAAGCTGACCTTGGCTACTGTCCTTAGTGGCTCCTGCTGTGGTGCAGCTCTGAGGCTCTCAGTGAGCATCTCCTCTCACTGATTCTCCTCACAGTGGGGACTCAGGGTGCTGCTCCCCTGCCCAAGGCTGCTGTGATGGTCGCAGGCCCATGAGCCCGAATCCCTGCCCTGTAAGCCCCGCTGTTGATTTCTTCTCTGCAGCCTGGCATCTGGCCCTGAGACCAAAAGCACCTGGACCCCAGGGCTCTTCCCTCAACCTCCACCTGCAGGCCAGGTGCAGCGGGGCCTGTGGCCCTCAGAGCCCTGGTGCTGCGGTGACCCCAGCACACATCTCTCGTCGTCCCTCAGGGCCCCACTGCACTGGAAGAGCAGCAGGGGCAACGGGCCTTGGCAGTGGTGTTGCAGGCTCAGCCAGAGACTCAGCTGAGAGAGCCACGCCAGGCTTCCCACCTGCCACTCCCTACCTGCCGGCTTTCATCCCTCATCACTGTCTGGATGACACCAGCCCTGACCCTGGGCAGCTCCCGAGCGTGGGGTGACAAAGTGGAATCAATGTGCTGCTTTCCTGATGAAGGCAGGGGCACTCACAGGGAGGACATTGCCAGGGACACGCAGGAGTTGGCAGCGCAGAGGTTGCACCCACCAAGCCCCAGACTGGCAAAGCTGGGGAACAGCCCCATGTCCTGGGGTCCCCATGTCCCTGTCCCGCCTGTCCACCAGAGCCTCTGTGGTTGGGCCCTCTTCTGGATGGGCTACAACAGATACCGTTTGTGCCCTTTGGGGCACAAAGGCCTCCTCCCCTGTCAATGGTGGGCCCCACTGCCTTTCTGTGCCCACGACACACATGTTCACGAGTCCTCTTGTGACAGGGGCTAGCCATGAAGGGCACAGATGGTGACAGACAGGACACTGACTTGAGGTCCTCTGGACCCACAGGACCTCTGTTTCCTGGGAACAGGATCCTGGATGGTTTGCCTTGAGGACCTGGATGGGCCCACATGTCACTGTGGCCTGGATGATGGCCCCAGAGGCCGCATGTCTCCTGCAGGGGGCTGTGAGCATGACAGAGGGGAGCAGCTGGTCAGTGCTGGGCCCGAGGCCTCTGGGGGTGGTGTGGGCCACTGCCCCTTAGACCCAGTTCCGGGAAGTCGAGAACAGTCCACACTGATTTCTCCCAGCCTTGCAAAATCTGTTTGCAAAGTGCAGCATGGTGCTGGGCTGTCTGGGAGCTTTGCACTAGAACTTCTGAACTTTGCTTAGCAAATGATGCAAAAGTAAACTGTGCTGGGACTCTGGGGATTGCCAGAAGGCCCTTCTGAACGGCCGGTTCTGTCCACCACAAGCATGCAGGGCCCAGGACAGTGCTCAGTGAGCACGGTGGGTGGGGGCCCCTCATCCCCGGTCACCAGCACCCTCCTCCAGGGGCCTGAGCGGGTAGGAGGAGGTTCCAGGAACCAGCAGGGACCCATCCCCAGGCTGAAAGGCAGCGCCGGGTGAGGCCAGACCGGGATGTTCAAAGGCTCTGCAGGGTCCCAACTGAAGCCGGGGAGGGCCCAGCATTGCTGGCCAAGGTCACCCTCCAAGGAAAGCTACTTTTCACCTGCGTGGGACCCCTGCCTTACCTAGTCCTAGGTGAGGGCCTTGGGCCTGGACTCCTAGCCACAAATCAAGCTTGGCTGGCTGCACAAGGCTCAGACCCTTGAAGAACAGAATCAGCCTGGGGCAGGGATGGCTCCAGCAAGAGCGGAGGCCTCACCTGGTATGAAGCCTATACCCCATAAGGTCCCTAGCCTGTTTTGAGAGAGTAGGCAGCTGCCGTGGGAGTGCCCTGCCCAGGAACGGTGTCACACAGAAGCAGACTCAGCCTCCTGGGTGCCCGCAGCAGATGCTTTAATAGGCAGGCCTGGTGGGTGCTGGGGCCTCCAGCCTGGGCGGCACCCTGGCCCGCATGGACTTCTCGATCCACTTGAGGAAGTTGGTGACCTTGGTATAGATCCCGAACTTCCCTTTCCTTGCACACCCTTCTCCCCAGCTGACGATGCCGGTCACGTAGTAGGTATCCCTGAACCGGGTGACATGGGGGCCACCGCTGTCCCCCTGGCAGGTGTCTTCCAGCTTGGCATCGTAGCCCGCGCAGAACATGTTCTGTGTGATGGTGAAGCCAGTGGACAGCTTGCAGGTGTTGCGGTCCACGTAGGGCACCTCCAGCATCTTGAGGGTGCTGGACTGGCGGCCCTTCTCGTGGATGCGCCCGAACCCACTCACGATGCCTGTCTTCTGCGTCATCAGTGTGGCCTCCGCCCAGTCCTTCTGTGGCAAGCAGGCGGGGGCCACGTTCATGCGGAAGGTGATGGGTGTCTTCAGCTTGAGTACCGCGATGTCGCAGTCATAGGTGTGCAGGTTGAACTTATTGTGCTTTATGACAATCTCCACCTCGTGCGTCACCTCATTGCCCTCCTCCTCCTCCATGTTCCGCTCACCTGCAAGGGGCGAAAACCCACTTGGAAGTTGGAGCCCTTTGGCCTAGCATCTGTACAGTGGATACTTCTAAGCAATTATTCACTTGTTTATTTTTATTGTTTAATAAAAATAAAGAAATGTGGTCGTGTTTGAAGCCTTTGAAACATAAGAAATTGGAAAGAAACAAAAGCTGCAGCCTCCAGCCTTCCCATCTGCCCGGTCTGATGAAGGTGTGTGTGGGACACAGCTGGCTTGCTGCCTGTGCTCTCGGGGGTGCCCTGGGTGGGCACCGCCAGGCTGCGTAGGTCCCCCGGGCTATATCACCAGCCCCAGTGCCCACACCAGAACCCAGCGCACCTGCACAGCAGGCCACCGTGGAAAGGAGAACACAGATGTTGTCTTCACAGTTGCAATCTGTTCTATTTAATCACGCAGGGTGATGTTCACATTTAGATGCACAGGGTTAAGGGAGGTGCCACATTAAAGCTAATGTTACCATCTCTCTCTGCTTCTTAAGTGTGCTCTAGAGAACCTGAGATGACCACAGATTTCCACGGCACATCTGTGGCTTGCACTGGGATTTGCTGGATGGCTCTAGGTTCTACTAGAGAGAGGCAGTATGGAGAGAGAGGGAGGCCAGGTGGCTCCTGGAGAGGGGACTCGAGGGCAAAGAGTGTCTGGTGGGGTATGGAGTCTGGGGCCTGGGTAGGGGCTGGGAGTGCTCCATGGAGTCTGCAGCTGCCCACCCTCCCCCATCCTTCAGTGAATGTCCCCACCTATCCCGGGGGTCCTGCCAGGAGACAGCCATGCAGTGTCCCTGGGGCCTGAGGGCAGACGTCACTTACCTACCCTCACCGTGAACCGCTTGGCTTGGTGGAGACAGTGGGCCGCAGTGAGAATGTAGTACTCATTAAGGATGGTGCCCCCGCAGAATCCCTTGTTGTCCTCGTTGACGAGCAAAGCCTGCAGGAAACGTCTGTGTTGCCAACCAAGGAGGGTCTGCACCCTGGCGGCTAGCCTGTCCTCTGCCCTGCCCCACTCTGAACCAGACTTGAGACCCCTGGCCTCCTGCCTGCAGAGCCCACCCCAGGTTTGGGGGCCATGCACTCTTCGTGTGGGGCCCTCCTCCCATCCAGGGCCCACCGACGCCCACAGCACCGCTGTGGCTAGAGGCTTAGATGGTGAAGGCTCACATCTGTGGTTTCACACGGCACACACCCAGCACCCAGCCGACAGCGAGCTTCCTCGACGGCACCCGCAGAGCGGGAACGGCCTTGCGCTGCGGCTCCTTGGCGAGCAGCCCACTCAGCCTGGAGTGGCCACTGGGTGGCTGGTGGTGGTGTGTCAGGCCTGAGTGAGGGCTGCCAAGGAAAAGCTGGGCAGCTAGTTACACCGAACTGGGTGAACAACAACCCTTTCTGACCAATATGTCCTACGCGGTATTTGAGAGAGGCTGTCTTAGAAATCATTCCCTATTTACAGGAAGTCCAAAGGAACTTGAAGTCTCATGGGTTTTTTTCTAAATGTGGTAGCCCTTATCCAAATTAGGAATCAATGAGTTTAGAAAAAAATTCAAACATAAAGAGATGTGCTTTTCCCTAAGATACTTTCTGCCTCTGGGATTGAGCTATTTGGGTTAAAAAAATAATGACTGCATCAGGAATGAATCAAGGCCTGTCCACTTCCTCACCCTTGCCGACAGGTGCCTGTGTGGTGCCAGGGCCACCAGGGTCTCCCCGTCAGGGGAGGTGGGCTGTGTCTGTGTCCCATGTCATTCAGGCACAGGATGCTGAGACGCCCCAGTGCCAGGGCACATAGTGTGGGGCTCCTGAGGCTGCAGCAGGGCCCAGTATGGGGCCTCCCTTGTTGCCAGTATGGCCCAGCAAAGCCCAGTCACCTGCCAGGGGCACTCCCCCTCCTTGCAGTTCTGGCCGCCCACAATGCGCACGAGGTCATTGTCTGCTGTCTGCACATCCGAGCTGTTGAAGTAGAGGAGGTCAGAAGGGTCCTCAGTAGCGCTCAGGTCGTCCAGGGGCTCTGGCTCCAGCACGGCACTGCCAGGGACCGACTCGTTGCTGTTGATGCCCTGAGCCACTGACCTTCTCCTGCGTCCCTGTGGCCAGGTGATCTTCCCACAGGGGAAGGCCTCTACAGGAACACAAGGGCGGGGCTGGGGAGATAGCTCAGTAGAATAAGTGCTTGCCTGGCAAGCACAAGGTCCTGAGTTCAATCCCTGGTACTGCATAAAAAAACAAATGAAGAAGAACACAGTGGCTCTGGTAAACCACTGTGCTCATGGTCCACTTCCGGGAGGGCAGGGCTGGGCCTGGTAAAGGACCTGGGGGACACGCTGTCCTCCTGAGCTGGGACTGTTTCCCTGCATGTCCCTACAACTGCATCGGGCAGTGGAGAGCAAAGGGATGTGATGTGCCCACTCAGCTGACTCCCTTTGTGGGTAGAGGACAGAACCTGATTAGACCCCAGGGTCCTTGGACTGCTCACCACCCAGGCCACCTCTCTCTAGAGCAGTGCCCACCTGACCCATCTGGCTGTGACAGCCAGCTTCACAGGCCCAGGTCTCCCCCACAGAGGTCGTGTCGGGGTCTTTGCAAGCAGGTGGTCAGGGATAGCAGGGAGAAGGCCTCGGCAGTGCCATATCCAGCCCAGGAGCTGGGTGACACCGTTCGCCTGTCCCGCAGATGAGGAAATGGATCTGCCAGTGAGTTTGGGGCCCTGGGATACTGGTCTGCTGCAGACCCAGGGCCTTCACACCTGAACAGTGCCGCTGGCACTGCCCGCTGGGTGCTGAGCCCTGCAGTCCAGCCGGCTGCCTCCTACCTGTGGAGATGCAGGACCTGCCATTGTCGCCCAGTGTGTAGCCCTTGGCACAGGAACATACCACCAAGTTCTCCACCTCCTGGCAGAACTGCTCACAGTTGCCATTGTCCAGGCTGCACAGCTCACGGGTGACTGCGAGGAGAGGCAAGCTGCAGTGCGCACGAGGCAGCTGGGTGGGCGTGCCCTGCTGCACCCTGCGGAGGCCCACAGGGTAGCCCAGCATGAGCAGGATGAGACTGGAGCTTGGGGCCCACGTGAGGGACACAGCGCTCAGCAGGGCTCTGCGCTGGCCCTTCGGGAATCTGAACGCACTCCCAGGTAGCATCCTCCGGGACATGGTGGGGGGAGCAGCAGGCTGTTGGGGCCAGAGGCTGGCACAGGCTGGCAGCGGCTTTGGAGCCCCTCCTTCCGAGGCCAGCAGGCTCTCTGTGACCACCATGAAGATGGGGCCTGGTCCTCCCACAGATGCCAGCTCTCAGTGCTACTTTGATGCTCTCACAGAAGACTCTGTCCCCTCCAAGCCATGGCCACTCCTTGGCTGCTGGGTCCAGATCAGAGTGAGGGTAGCCTCGATGACCCTGATGAGGGCTGTGCCCGCTGTCTGGGGGCTGCCTGGAGCCGTATGCCTTCCTTTCACTTGCCTACCAACCACCAGCTAATTCTGCAGCACCCGTCTTATGGCTTAGATCTAAAGTGGCCCCAAAGCCTCATGCATCTGGATTGTGGGGGTCACTGCTGGCTCCTAGTAAGAGGGAGGCCTGGGTGGAGCCAGCTCACTGGGACTTGGCCCGGAGGGGGGACTCTCCTCGCCCGTCTTCCCTTCCTTCCCAGCTTCCTGTCCTCTACCAGGCCCTGTCCCATGCTGCTTCTGCCTGGAGCCAGTGGACCACGAAGGGCTAAGACTTTATGGAGCCAAAATAAACCTCTTCTCCTTTGAGTTTTGGGTGTTGAGTATTTTATCTCAGCAATAAGGGTGGTGATTAACACAACCTCATACATCCCAGCTGGTGCCCTAGATGCCACCAAGCCAGCCACAGCCCTGCCACGCACATGCCAGCTGGTGGCTCTGTTGTTAGGGTTTATCTAGATACCTTGTCAGAGAGTGTTTTCTAGAGACGGCTGATTCTAGAGCTTGTGACTGATCCTTAGTACAGTGATAGAGTTAAGGGTCAGAGATTGCTGGAGCAGTTCGACACCATTCTAATCCCATGGGAGGTGGATTCCATATATGGGACAGAAAGAGGCTCGAGAGCTCATCTATCTAGCTATCTATATTTGTTTTTGCTGTCTTCCGCTGCCATGTGTCATCCTGCCTTAGAACCAGCTGATTATGGACTGAAACCTCTGTAAACTGTGAGCCAAATAAATCTTTTCTCCTTTAATTTTGGGTGTCAGTATTTTGTCTCAGCAATGAGAGAAAAGTAACTAATACAGAATTTGGTACCAGAGAGACGGGTTCATTGCTGTGACTACACCTGACCGTGTGGTTCAGGTGACTCGAGAATGACTCATGAGAAGAGTTTAGAATGATTGGGAGTGGCTGGTTGAAAAAACAGAGCTGCCAATGCCTTAGACTGTTCCGTATAGTAGAGTCTAGTCAGAGCTCAGAAGACCAGAAGGCTGACAGAGTTCCTGCCCATATAGACCAGGTTCAGGAGGTTTCTGCTGGGTTAAACAAGTTTGTCTGGATTTTGCTCATGTCCAGAGAGTGCCTGAGACTGAGATTAAAGGTGACAGGCTAGTTAATCTTGGAGAAGAAATGTCAAGGCCATCATATGTTGAGGCAGCGACATGGCTACTGTTGGGGGCTTTTAGCCAGATTTATGTTGAGAATCAAGAGCAAAGAGCCAAGCACGATGATTTAAAGTGTGAGTTTGCCCAGAAAGGACACCCCATTAAAACTGTGGACTACCAAGATGGAGCAGAGTTCCTGACTCCTGAGAAGCAACAGGAGAATAAAGAAGTTGGGATCGAAGGCATTACAGGAAGAGGCAGAGCTCCACCCTTCGTAGCCTCAAAACTGAGAAAGTGAGAGACTGTGTTGAGAAAAAAAAAGCCCCAGAGCACCATGCTCCAGAGGGTGGAAGCCTAGAGAAGTTTCTCCACGGAACTGGATTCAGAGTGCTCAGTGCTTTGTGCACTCGACCCCTACAGCTGGGAGAGGGGGCAGGCGGGCTACTGCTCCAGCTGGCAGCAGACCTCCTTATCCACGTGGTGCTGGTTTTAAGTGTATGCAGGATGGAAGAGTTGTGGGATCAGAAGGCTTCCACTCTGACTTCAGAAGACCTGGGAGGCCAGGCAGCATGCCCCTGGAGGGTGGCGTGCGAGCTGTGTGAGGTCAAAGGTGCAATGAAGGCCCCAGGAACCTGGAGAGGCTGAGAAGGCGGACTGTCCAAGGAACACTGCTAGGGGAGAGCGGAGTAGGCCCAGTGCTACCTTAGGCCACTCACCCAAGCCCTGTGGTGTTCGCATCTGCCACAGATTGCCTCAAAGGCTGCACATAGAACCACAGGACTTAACATTTGCTGTGCTGGATCTTGGACTTGCTTTGGTCCCAGTCCTCTATGTCCCCCATTTGTAACTTTTGAAATGGAAATGTCTACCTTGTGCCATTAAATGTTGGAAGTGTTTCACTTTCTTTCTTTTTTTCTTTTTATTTTTTTCTCCAAATGCCTTCAGGGCAGGTTTGGCTGGCTTGTGTTGTGGGGATCGAACCACAGCAACCTGAGCCTGACTGCTTTGTTGAAGCAGCCACTTAAAGAACTGAGCTAAGGGGCAGGCCCCCTCACTTTCTTTTTGTTTGTACTGGGGCTGATAGCTAAGCATTTGCCTTAAATCTCAGAGGAGACTGTTAACTTAGACTTTTCAACAATTCTGAAACTATTAAGAATTTGGCAATTCTTAGAAATGGACTAAATGGCTTTTGTATAAAGCCATATGCATGAGTCTTTGAGGGGCTAGGGGTGGAATATCTAGATGCCCCTGCAAAGCCTCATGCAATCTGGGATCCTATGGGACTCACTAGAAGCCCCAGCCTATGGAGTCTTCCCTGAGGAGGCTGGGGCAGGCTCCCGCATAGGCCCATGGTTGACAACACTGTGAAAAGAGTTCTGGCCCAAGCCCACTTGGCTGGGCTGTGTGGCACGCCTCCTTGTGTACGCTCTACAGCCGGCTGCACTGTCTACACCTGCAAAGTGGTGGAAGTGTTAGCACCTCACAGGGCCATTGTGCAGCTCCAGGGTCACTGCCAGCCTGCATACCAAGCCCTGAATCCAGGAACCTGTCACCTTCCAACTCCAGAGCACGGGGACAAGGCAGCCTGTGGCCATCGCTGGATGCGCTCTGCACGAGGCAGAGGAGCCCTGGAGTCTGCTCTACACCAGTGCTAAGCTTGCCACATCGTGTGCAGGAGCGACTGGAGCTCTGTGCAGCAGTCACACCCAGCGCCCCACTGGGCCAGGGCCTAACATTGCCCGCTCTATGCACACAGTCCACAGAGGCTGAGTGAAGTAATACAAGTGAGAGGCAAACTTTTCTCCTTAGGGAAAACTGGTCTAATCATGACCTAATTTTTTACTTTAGAAATTCAGCATATTAGAGACAACTCAGTGCATTTCCTATGTAGAATTAAGGGAAATCCTGCATATACCTTACTGGCATTTGTATCTACAGGTGTAAATTAAAGATGCTTTAGACCCACTGTACCAAGTCTCGAGGAACATGGCCACACAGCAGGGTACTGGCTCGACAGAGGCAGTCTTGTTCCCATGGTGATGGTGCACAGCCTGGGGCGGGGGACCTCTGCTCCTGCCCCCAAGCAGCAGAAGAGCTCCGCACTCCACCAGCTTGGCCTCAGGACGGAGTGGGGCTCTGTTTGCTGGGGTCTCTCCAGTACGTCACTCACAGTGTAACAGAGTGCAGACTCGGGAAATTAGAGGTAACCCGAGGTGGGTTTGTTAGGGGTCGTGGCGCCTCCCCTCTCTCCATGCACCGTGAAGAGGGACTTACAGAGCTCACAGTTTTTGCCCTCGAAGCCTTCCGCACAGGTGCACAAGTAGTCCCCGAGGCCATCTTTGCAGGTGCCCTGGTTCTGGCAGGGGTTGTTTTCACACTGGTCTCCATCTGCAAAGAGGATGACAGGCCAAGTCTTCAGGCACTGCCCTCCTCATGGAATCACTCTCCTGGAGGTCTTGGCCCCTCCTGTTCTGCTGGCAGCCTCGCCTCCTGCTCTTCGGGGACAGTGCCTCCTACCAGGACTTCCCTGTCCCCAGCTCTGCTGGCTGTGATGCCCTGGTCCAGCTGGAGGCCCAGCAGGGCCTTCCAACATCCACACTGTGTCTGTGGCCTGGGGTGAGGCACTCTGGGCTGCTGGCCACGTGGCCACCTGGAAACAGGGTGGACACAGGGGTGCAGCCCTTGTTTTAGGCTGGGTGTGACCCAGAGAGGCTGGAGTCCTCCTTCCAAGGATGGGGGATGGGGTGGGAGCTCAGAGGCTCTGCCCAGCATCACCGTTTCCAGGTGGATACACATCACACCAACTCGAGAAGCCTGAACGCCGTCTCGGGACCATAGCATGACACCAGGGCAGTTGCCTCGTTAGGGACTCCAATGTTTAAGTCTTTCTCTCTCTCTCTCTCTCTCTCTCTCTCTCTCTCTCTCTCTCTCTCTCGCTTTTACTTGATGCACTTACATTTTAAAAAATTATCACAGAATTTGGTATCCTCAATTGAGAGTGAACTGAGTTAAATCCGTATGTGGTGGCTGAGGCAGGGTTGCTTGGGCCCTGCTGTTTGAGGCCAGCCTGAGTGATGTAGTAAGGCCCAATCTCAAGAAACAAAAGGGCAAAAACTAGAATGAGTACAACACTACTACAAAAACTACCTTAAACAACTGCTGTAAAATACACAGAGGGGAAAAGCCTTAAATGCACTTAGGTTTAGACAGAACTGGGAAGGAAATTCAGGGAATGTTTTAAAAATTTAGTCTTTTTTAGTTTAACTATCCTAGTGACCACATTACACTTAAATGAGAAGCCATCTTACCTTTGTATTTGTTCCAGAATTCATTCTAAAAGAAAAAAGAAACACTTAAAGTACATTAGAGAACTCGGACACCAACAGAATTACACCCAGTGCCTCGACCGAGGAACACACTGCTCCACAAGGGCTCCATCTCAGGGGAGGGCTAGCGGATCTTCTGTGTGTGGAAGGCAGGCTTTGCTTCTCAAATGCTAAGTCCTGAAACGAGGTTTTCCAGTAAATCACTGAGGCAGGCTACACAAAACAGCTGCTGCTCACTGCTCCCCCATTATTAAGGCGTGCTTGTGGTCACCGTGCTCAGGGAAGGGCCTAGTGAAGGGTGCTGTGCCTGTGACAGCCATCCCGCTGTCTGGAACCGCTTACTGCCAGCCTACATGGCACTGAAGAACTGTCATGGTCTTAGCTACATTTCTGACTGGCTGTGGCTCCTTCCCAGTGCCACCTCCTTCCCTGGTTCAGGGCAAAGAGCCTCGGAACACGGCCTTAATGAGAAGCAGGGTTGGGCAGATGAGACCAAGGTAAGGGTCCACTGGGGTTCACTGGGTCTCCTGAGCCCTAAGACGTGCGTGTTTCCTGAGAGGGGGCAGGGGACCTGGGGCCCAAGGCGACAGGAGGCCACGTGGGAGTGAAGACAGCAGTGGTACTGAGCGTGAAGGACACCCTGGGCCCCTTGGGGAGCCAAGCCACCGAAGCTTGAGCTGTCTCCAAACCCATGGGAGTGCAGGTCCCCATTCCTTTAAATGAAGGCCCTAAAAATGCATGCAGTGTCCTTAGTGAGACTGATTTCTGGTGCATGATGCCAACTCCCACACATGCGCAGACGTGTGTGCCCCAGCCAGTCAGGAAGCCACGCCGGCCGCTGCGCACTCTGCTTCTGTCAGCTAACACGTTTTCTCATGTCACCTGGAAATTCCTACTTGACCTCTCGATTATTTACAAATGTGTTAATTATCAAATCCCCAGTGATTTTCGGCTAAATTCTGTATGGTCAAAGAACATATTTTAGATGAGGCCAACCTTTTTCTTTTCCAGTCTTTTCCGAGACCAAGTCTCACTATGCAATTCAGGCTGGCCTTGAACTCACTTTATAGCCCAGGTTGGTCTTAAACTCATAGGGATCCTGAGAGCTGGGGTTACTTTATGACATCGGATATGGTCTATCTTGATTCCTTTTCTCTCTCCTGCTGGCCGGACTGAACTGTGGCAGTCAAATGGGCAGTAATACCTACATGAAGTCTGTAGTCTTTCACATAAATGCAAAGATGTCTGAGTCCCATGAAAGTTTCATGGAAGATAATTTTTCCACAGATGCGGTTGGGGAGAAGGATGTCTTTAGGATGATTCAAGGGCATTATATTTATTGTCCACTTTTTTATTATTACATCACGCATGGTATTTCTGCTATCATTATCATCATCATCATCAATTACTTTGTGCTGGGACTCGAACTCAGCACCTTATGCTTGCCAGGCAGGCACAGCACCATTGAGCTATATCCTCAGCCCTTCTACTACTATTAGATTAGATTCTCATAAGGAGCAAGCCTGATCTCTCACACAAGCAGTTCACAATGAGGTTTGCAATCTTAGGAGAATCTGATGCACTCACTACTTGCAATCTGACTAAGAGGTGGAGTTTAGAGAAGCTGTAAATACAAATCAAGCTTTGTTTGCCCTTGCCGCCCCCTGCTGAGCAGCCTGGATCCTAACAGGCCACAGACCAATACTGGAAGAAGGACTTTCAGCCTGTGTGGCCTCCAGATGCCCAAGCTACATGATGGAGGAGAGCGGTTTTTCATCTATGAATATGACCTCATTTTAGCTTGTTTTTCAAAAATCTGCCAGTGTTCAGTTTAGACACAGTCCACCTCCTTCATGATATCAGACATCACCAAGAGTTTTGTTTCTTTAGTGCCTAAGAGGTTAGTTTGGGGCACCACGGGTTCTGGGGCTTTCTTGAGCTCTTCCACTGTGCTGATTCTGTACAAATGAGGGATGCAGTTGCCTTTGACAGGTTTTCCTTCAGGAGGGCATATGACCTTGCGAGGGCTATCTCCGGATGTCCCCAAAGCCGCATGCGATTGTAGGTGGGGGTTTTGAGGTGGCTGGATGTTGCATGTGGAACACCAGGGTCAAGGGCACTAGGATTACGGGTGTGAGGGCCACCTGCTGTATAGCCTGGATAGCACAAAAGGCAGAAAGGTGTGGCAGGGTCCCTTGCTTGTTTTGCTATCTTCTGCCCACAATAAACTGTTTCTCTTCTACTACCTGCTTTGGGCCAGCCCAAGATGGGCTGAAACCTGTACAAGCCGAGCTAGATAAACTCTGCCTCCTGTAACTTTGGCTGTTGGGTATTTTGCCTCAGGAAGGAGAGAGATAAATAAGACACCAGCTGTGGAATGTTTCATTATCCCTTACAGAGTTTTCCATGAGCTTGTAACAGTCTGGATGGCCAAGGAGAACTGGACAGTGGTGAGTTAGGTGGAGTCTGATCCATTCTCATTCCAGAACTGGAATCCAGTTTTATAAATCCAGTGGCAGCACCTTAGGGTAGAGCTCTGGAAAACTTTTCCTATCTAAGATCATGGCCAGGTCACCATGACAGGAGATGAAAGGTTTGCCTCAGCTGTTCCCAAGGGTGATGTTCCATGTTTTGGTGTCTAGAAATCTGCACTCATCTAAGAAACTTTTTACACATGTGACGATCTTAGTATGGATAGTTTTCTTCCTCAGAAGCAAATCCTTCAGGACCAAGGCCAAGCACCTTCCATGATGGTACTTAGCATCCGTGTGGCTGAAGTTCAGGACTGAATCCAGTCGTGTCTTCCTGTTGCAGTTTGGTATCTGACAGGGGTAAGTCCTTGCCACAGTTCCCTTATCTGGAGGTAATTTACAATTTGTCCCCAGTGCTTACACAGGGAAGGCCCTTCCAGGTCATCCTGCTCGGGTGGCTCCAGACTACTGGTGGCAGCGCTCACGGGGGATGCGCGAGCGTCACAGCTGTCCCCAGAAGCTGCCTGGTGCGGAGCCCGCGTGGGCTCTGCGGCTGACCTCGGTGACCACCCGCTGCAGCAGCACCCGTCCTGGCGTCTCCGCGTCTACTGAGTCCTGGCTTGAAGGCTTTCTATTCGCGTGCTACGAATTTCCTACGACTTTGGGCTCCACCCCACCGGCCTCTGCCTCCAAGCAGCTGCGCCTGCGCACTGCGTTCTCGGCCTGCCGCCGCGCCCCCGGGCAGCTGGCGAAGACGGCGGGGAGGGAAGCCCCGGGCCCGTGTGTTCCAAGACACCATGAGCGCTTCCAGCGGATGAGCGCATCACTCCGTGATCCGGGCGTCCCTTCCCGTGCTCGCCCTCGGGCACACGGTGCGGGACCGGATGACAGCCGCTGTCGTGCCCCCGCACCCCGCACCCCGCACCCCGCACCCCGCACCCCGCACCCCGCAGCTCACCGTCTTCTCGTCATCCTCGAAGACCTCCCGCGCCTCCTCGCGAGAGCAGGCCTCCTCCAGACACTCCCTCTCGAGGTTGCCTTTCTTCAGCTCCTCGAAGACGCTGTTGGCCCGGCGGGTCCTCAGGACGCTGTGCGCTGGCTCGCGGCCCATGAACACTGGGGGCGGGAAGGGCGCCCCCGGGAGGTCCAGCGCGCAGGTGCGGGCTTCACCCCTGCGGGTCCTCGCCCCCGCACCCAGGCCCGGGGCTCCCCAGCCGCTCACCGAGCCCTCCCCGCTCAGCACCCCCCACCCCGCACCCCGCGAGGAAGAGTAAACTGCAATTTAGATCGAGCTCCACACACACAGTATTAGATGTTTCAAGAAATTGCCCTTGTTTTCTACAAAACTGCAAACTTTACTATTTTGACTTTATGGATTTTATCCTCTTTCACTGAAAAAGACAGCGATTTTGTGACGCTTGTGAGTGGTGAAGCAGCGCTGTGGGGCTGGAAGGCCCAGGCCACGCACTGCCCAGCCCTGAACCCACTCCCTCAGTCGTCTCGCAGCCTAGAGGACGAGTTGCCTTTCCTCTACTGCCAAGCTGTGGTGAGGCGGGGTCCCGCAGGCGCTCCTCCTCTGAGCCCCTGAGGCTTTCCAGGCCCTCCCTTTTCCTCCCTGACCGCCCCCAAATTCATGCCTCATCCTGCCTACACCCCACAGCCTGCTTAGCCTCTTCCCACCTGGTGGAGGTTCAGCGTTTCTGCAAGTCCACCTCTGCTGGACTCAGTAGGGACAAGGACACACGTAAGGGGCATGGAAAAGGATAAGGCCTAAGGGCACCGAGAGCCACCCCCAGCTCTGGATGAGAACCCACAGTCTGGCCCCAGGCCGGGTCTCTTGGATCTCCTCCTTCAATAGTCCCTGCACTGTCTCTCTCCAGCCTGGCCCACCTGCCACTGAGTTGAGGCCTGGGCAGGCAGGTTGGCCTCAGGCTCAGGACTGGGCCCAACTCTGGGCACTCTTAGCAGCTCTATAGTCATAGGCACGCCTCGATCAGTCAACAGGTCAGCTCTGGCCCACAAGCCAGGCTTTCTGCTTGAGTGGAAGCAAGGGTGGCTGTTGGGCATGAAAGCAGGCCCTAGGGTGACACAATGGCTTCAGGAGTTGACGGCAGAGGCAGAGCCCTGACGCTCGGTGTGGGGCTCCCAGGTGTTCCCTGAGTATCCCACGAAGGTGTGAGAGGATGCTGCCGTGCTCAGACATGCGGCTGTCTGCCTGGCGTGGGGGTGGGCACGTGATCAGACAGGTGGTACCTGCTGAGGCAGTTTGCCGGCCGGGCCCAGTCCATGGGAAGGAAACTCAGTGGATCTAAGTCCATTTGGGACAGCACAGAGTACGCTGCCCGGGCGGTGCCTGCTCGGAGCTCATAACTCCTTGGTGCAGCCTTGGGTCTCAGCAGCCGGAGGCCCCATCTGTCTGCACCTGCGCTGCATGCCCCTGCCCTGGCTGAGCTGGCTTGGGCTGCCACACAGGCTCCAGTGCTGCCCCCTGAGCCCGTCTCTGCCTCTCTTGGTCATTGCCCATCTCCCCCAGCTTGGTTCCCGTCTCGTCCTCCTGCCTCTGTCTTCTGCTGTTGCCTCCTTGTGACTTGGATCCACCCGTCCTGCTTTCCCTGTGGAGTTGCACTGACCCTTGCTGTCCCCTTGGTGGGGAGGCCCAGCCAGACCATCTGGCACCAGCCTGTGACCCAGACCAGGGCCTCTGCCACCCTTGCCCCTCCTCCTGGCCCCCTTGTGTGAAGGGCAGGGCACTCACCGCTCCCCTCGGGCAGCAGGAGGCCGGCCAGGGCACTGAGGAGCAGGGTGAGACGCAGTAGACCCTCCATGGCGGTGAGGGCAGCGCTGTGTCCTGAGTGCCGGCGTGCGGGGGCAAGGTCCACTCGCCAGGGCCCCTGGTGGCCATTGTCCTGCTTATCTCAGCCTCCTGATTGGAGCCTGGGCTGCCTTGAGGTCAGCGCAGGGGTCTGGAGATGGTGGCAGAGTGGGTGGCGGGGGCAGCGGCCGCTGACCTCATCCCCATTAAAACTGGCCTTCAGGGTCTGCTGCAGGCATGTGGGTTGTCCTGTGAGAGTAACAGTGTCATCGCAGGCTTGCCCCACAGCTCTCAGATGTTTGCGTCTGGCTTCCCTCAGTCTGACAGCTGTGGGGAAAGCAGTTTCCCATCAGTCTTCACACACAGAGCTGGCTTGTGGGGCCCTGAGGCTGGCACAGTCTCAACCCACAGTCCTGGCTGGCAGATCCTTGGGGGGGGGCGGTGTGGGCCAGGTGCCAACTTGGGCTGCTAGTCCCTTGTGTCAGCAGACTGAGCGGTCCAGGGTGAATAAGTGACACAGGGACATCACATCCTGCTTAATGATGGAAGGACAGGTCTTGGGGAGCCCTGGACCCATCCTCAGATGTGACTGCCTGCGTGGGGCCTGTTCATCTCCCATCTGGTTCTGTCTGTGAATGCTGCAGAGCTAGGTTCTGCCAAGGCTGGCCCTGGAGGTGGAGAGTGGGAAGGGTCTGTGATGGGGAAACCAAGCAATTGCGTCTGTCAGGGCCACAAGCATGTGTGCCGGCAGCTGGAGGATGCAGGTCCCAGAGTGTGTCATGGTCATGGATGAGTCTCCAGGACGCGCGGCTGGGGCCCACTCCGGGTCTCTGGCTTCAGTGGGACTGGTCATCGTCCCACTTCTCCAGCAGCATGATGGTGGGCAGGGGCCACAGCTGACCTGGTCCTCATCAGAAGCTGCGCCCACAGATGCCCTGGGTCTGCATCTGTTTCCAGGGCAAAGTACCTGGTTCCCCCAACCTCTCAGCACCAGCCACTGCCCTGCATAAGGTTGGACTGGTTATCTGTCATCGTGGAGGTGTCCGGCCATCACTGGCCTGAGGGGCACCTGGCACAGCTTGTCCCATCAATACAACAGTGAGATGTCAGGGCTGGTGTCTCACAGTGGGCAGAGTCAGCCCCTGGCCCTGGAGGAGTGCTGGGCCTGGTCTGTGTGCAGAGACTGAGTCTGTGTGGCTTTGGGGGAATACACAGGCCAGCCCAACATGGGGTGGTGACACTGGCTCTGTGGCCCTCTGCCCTCATCTCCTGGCCCAGTGCCCAGGTGGCACTGACCCACAGTGAGCACATTATCACTGAAGTTGGCACCATCTGCCCTCAGCCCTGTGAGGCAGGTGCCTGCACCCCCATCGGGGACTGGGGAAACTGAGGCAGGTCAGTGCTCTTCATGGCGCCACCAACCTGCCCCATGTCTTCTCCAGCTAATGGGTTCTGGTCTGGGGTCTGCAGCTTCTCTTGCTCTACCTCCAAGGAGGCCCAGGGTTTCCTGCAGATGCCAGCTGGCTGGGAGCCCTGCCCTAGACACCCCCCTATCACTCCATCTTCAGGACAGGTGGGACATGAGGAACCAGAGGCACAATGATCTGGGCAGGCCTGGCCTGGGAGGCTTTTAGGAGTGAGGTCCCAGGGACCCTCCGTGCAGTGACTCCATGCTCACCAGGCTTCGGTCATCACATGGCCTCTGTGGCTAGTGGATCCTGCCTTATCCACCCCTGGACTACTTAACCGAGGGCAGACGCAGCCAAACCTTGAGTACTAACTGGGAAGCTGCACATGGGGTGTGGCCACAGCTTGCAGCCTCTGGCCTCCTCTACAGCAAGAGGCGCCAGATGTCACCAGAGTGGCTGGCACCCCACTATGTGTCAGTACCCCTGGCTCTGAGACGCCCTGTGGAGATGGTGCTGAGGGCAGGTGCTCTGGGTCTGCCTGCCCGGGCCTCCTGATGAACCTGCTCCAGCCCTCTGGCCCTCCCCTATCTACGTTGTCTGGTGGCCATAGGCTCAGTGGCCTGCAGACATGGCAAGAGTGGGCTCACTAGATCTTCCCTACCTGATCCAGGTGTTGGGCAAGACCCAGGAGAGTGCATGCGTGTGTGCGTGCATGCGTGTGTGAGTGTGTGTGTGTGATTGGAATTGAACTCAAGGCCTCTATGCTGAACTGTATCCTTAGCCCCCCTCCCCTTTTTTGAGACAAGGTCTGACTGAGTTGCTGAGGCTGGGCTGGATCTGCCTGCCTCAGCCCCCCAGAGTGCTGCAATTATGTGTCACCACACCTGGTTCACGCCCTATAGTGCTTCACAAGCAGACGCTCCCCGGGTCCCTCAGAAACTCCGTGGGAAGGGCGTGGTGGGATCCACCTCACAGCTCACTATCACAGAGCTCCTGTGCTCCCGAAGTGCCTGTCTAGGGGTATCCGTCAGCACAGTTCCCTCGGCGAGTCACAGGCCGCCCACCGGACAGTGGGCAGCCCTGGGTACACAGACTGAGCCGTTCACTGTCAGGCACTCAGAGGGCCAGGAGGAGGATGTTCCTGACTCATGGATAACATTTCCCGTTTAATGGAGCTGAGGGCGAGGTGAGCACAGGAAGGAATGAGGGAAGTGGGGTGACAGCCTCCCAGGCTCGCGCATGTGTGTGCATGCATGCGTATGTGTGTGGGTGTGTGTTCATGCCCCGAATGGCCCCGGCCTCCTGGGGCTCCCCTTCAGCCCCTCTCTCGGTCTCCGTGTTAATCTCCGGAGTCTGAGTCTTTCCCTCCAGTTTTGCCTCCGTTCTTCTTGGCTGCTCTCAGTGCCCCAGGTCTCCGCCCCGGCCACAGGAGCAAAAGGGACCTGCACGGGGCTAGAGCAGCGGGGCCCGCAGGATGCTTCCCCCCGGCCGGGAGTGCATGAGCTTGCGCAGCCACTCGGTGTACTGGGCCACCCTGGTGTAGATGCCCGGCTGGCCCACGGCTGCACAGCCTTCACCCCAGCTCACCACGCCCGTCAGGTACCACGTGCCACGGAACTGTGTGGCGTGCGGGCCCCCACTGTCCCCTTTGCAGGCGTCCTTGCTGCCGTCTAGGTAGCCAGCACAGAACATGTTTTTGGTGATCATCGGCGAGGTGTTCCTCCACTGAGCCTGCTCCAGGCAGTCCTGGTTCATTAGCCGCGGCACATCGATGGCCATGAGCTCCAGGGCCTTGGCGCCGCGGTCCAGCAGCTGGCCCCAGCCGCTGACGCGGGAGAAGCGGATCTTGCTCAGTGTGCCCTTAGCGAAGCTCGTGTCAGGCAGGCAGAGGGGCACCACAGAGTCCGTGAGGTTCACGGGCTGCTGCAGCCGCAGCAGCACAATGTCGTGGTCGATCTGGCCTCGGACGTATGCATCTGGGAAGATGACCTGAGCCACCTTTCGCACCTGCTCAGTCCCATCAACCTCACTGAAGTCATGCTCACCTGGGTGGAAGCCACCAGTCAGCCACGCCCCTTCCAGAGCCTGCCTCCCCACACCCTGGCCTGGGCAAGCTGACAGATGGGGTGGGGGCTGTGTCTAGGAGGCACCACAGAACTGCTGGGGCTGCCGCTTTTGGGGGGCATGGAGGGGTACTTGTGGACTGGGTGTGGGGGTGGTAAGGGGGCGGGAGCCCTGGGCAGCAATTGTGGCAGGAGAGGCGGTCTGGACTCCCCAGATGTGTGCCAGGGAGCTGCAGCTATCTCCTGGGTCTTCTCGGGGCAGAGGGCCCCATGTGCCTCCCTGGGGCTTTGGGTCCCCTGCTCCCATGGTGGCTGAGGCAGGTGGTCCCTGTGCTGCCCCATCCACCAAGGGATGCTGGGGGCCACATCACCTGGAGCCTTGCCCCTGGCCTGGCCATGGTCACTCAGGCCTGCCCCCTGCGGGACACAGTGGCACCTACCCAGCACCACTGACAGATTCCTCAAGCTGGGCAGCTTGTCGAAGCAGTGGGCAGCAGACACAACCCAGCTGTCCTCCAGCAGGGAGCCCCCGCAGAGCAGAGCCCCGTTAGACACCAGCATGGCCTGTGTAGGGACACAGAAGCCAGTCATGTGGCCTCCTGCCTGGGCTGCAAACACAGCTGGCTGATGTGATTCCTGCCTGGAACTTGAGTCCACTGGACTCTTCTGGGCCAGGCACCATGGCCGCATCTCTGGTCCCTTAGAGTCCCTGAGCTCCTGGCCAAGCCTACAGCCAGAATCCTGTGCCAGAATGCAGCTGGAGACCCTGGAGTGCTTGGGGCAGTCTAGGGAAGGCGGCCTTACCTGCCACGGACACTCCCCTTTGGGGCACTCCCGGCCTCCCACAATCCGTCCTTGGATGCTGCTGTTCTTTCTTTTTTCCAGAAGTGGTATTTTCCCACATGGATATTCAACTGTACAACAGAACCCAGTGAGAGGGATGTTGATGAGGGGTGACGCCTAGGGCCCTGAGGCCAGTCTGCTTAGACTTGTGGATGCAGGACCATGCCTGCCCTCTGAGCTGGGCTGCGGGGGCAGGGCCACCCGAAGGTCTGGGTGGGTGCTGCTGGCCCAGGAGCCCAGAGGGCTGGTAAAGAGGGCCCAGAGCTCTGCGCTGGTGCTGCGTCTGCTGGTTTTCCAGGAGGAAGGTGCGAGGGAGCAGTGCTCTATTGGAGACCAGATGACCACAACTGCTGTGCTCTCTGGGCTCCCAGTCCTGTGTCTGCCTGTGCACTGGGTGGCCGGCCGAGCGCCTGGCTTTCTGGCCAGGCTAGGCACAGCCTCCTTGCCTTGGGCATCACAGTGCCATCGTCTGAGGTTGACATGCAGGAGGCCTGTAGTTTTCTGAAGCACTGTGTGGGAACTGGGGTGCCCAGGAGCCTCGCCATGCTCCCTGGCTGCCTGGGATGCAGGAGCTCTGCCAGGCGCCTGTTCTGGGTGCTGACTCTGGGCAGGCAGCCCTCCCCTCCATGGTCTTCTTACCTTTAGTCACAGTGCTCAGTTGGTGGCCAGCCCTGCCCTCTGGTGTTACTGACACAGTGAGGTGTAGTGGACAGGGGAGTGGCAGCCACTGGGCTCATGAGACAGTAGCCCCGAGGGCTGGTACCTGTGGGCATGCAGGATACCCTGTCTGGCTGCAGCGTGTACCCCTTGTGGCACCTGCAGACACGCGTGTCCCCTGCACGGTCAGTGCAGTACTGCTGGCAGCCGCCGTTCTCATTGTCACAGATCAGCTGGGTGCTCCTGTCTGTGGACAGGAAGTGGGTACTGAGAAGGGCCGAAGCAAGCATCTCCATCCCGCCTGCAGCCGTGGGCAGGAGGCGGACTCACTTGTCTCACAGTTCCGGCCACTGAAGCCCAGGAGGCAGAAGCAGATGTACAGCTGGTGGTGGTCCTGGCAGGTGCCCCCATTCTGGCAAGGATTTGAGGCACACTGGTCCCCATCTGAGGGTGAGCTGGTGTGAGTGTGCCAGAGAAGGGCTGGGGAACCCCGAACAGCCCTGCGTCTACTCACCAGTGTATGTGACCCAGAACTGGTTCTGAGGGGAAGGAAGAAGCCACGTGAGACATATTCACTAAAGCCACAGTGACAGATGCACAGAGGCGCTCGCTGCTGGGGGTGAGAGGCCTGGCCTGGGCCCTTCCCCATGGGCTCAGGAATCAGGTTTCCCGGGAGAGTCCCTCCTCAGGACTGAGGCCACCAGAGGCCACGAATTTCCTCAGGTCAGCTCCCAACTCTGCCTCCTCCATCTGTGACCTGGGACAAGACCCATGTGCTGGGGCCTCTATCTCTAACTGGTGACTGTGCCCACATGCGGGGCTGGCAGGAGATGGGGTGGGACAGCCACGAAAGTACCTATCAACTGCAGATGAAATGGACTCCTGAGGGAACTTCTGTCCAACTAGGAGTTCACTCACAGGCTGATGTGAGAATAAAACAGGCAGGATGTTGGAAACGCTCTTGACACCAAATGGTGTAAGAAAGAACGTACAGCGCCCTCAGTTGGCCTGGAGTGTCTTGCTCACATCTAACTCAACAGCCCACCTCCTGGTGAGCATGAGGTGAGGTGAGGCATCCAGTGAGTGAGTGTGAGGTGTCCCTGTCACACCTGCTGCCCAGGGCTCCTGTCCCCTACCGCCCCCCACACCCCGTCCATAAATACCCCATCACCCCTCCCCACCTTGCTGCGCCCTAAAGAGCTGCAGCCCTTGCAGTTGCGCAGTGCCTCACAGATGCAGCCCCACCCCACCCATCAGCCCTTGCAGGTGTGACAGCTTCCTGTGAGCTGAGACCTTTCTGGAGTGCAAGGTTTGCTGCCAGTGAGGTGTGATATGAGTCGGAGCTGGTGACAATAAGCTCATGAGGAAGGGATAGGGAGCCATGGCCACAGAAAATCCCTCCCACTCACCAGGGGGCTGCAATGGCTCCTGTCTTTGAGAGGTTTGTGAAAGATGCCGGAATTGTTGCAACCCCAAATCCGTCTCCTTACTGTACACCAAGCCACACTTGTGGTGGACACGGTTAAACAGAAGGGCAGAAACTACTCAAGGATGCTTGACTATTTATCCCTCCAAAAGGGAAACCAGAAACAAAGACAGCCTTGTCCACAGGCCTGCTGTGGTTGAGGAAGCCGTGGTTCGGTTGGCCGACTCCTCACACTTGGGCCCTGAGGGTGCCCGTGGGCGGTTCCTCCACGCAGCCTTTTCCTGCGCAGCACTCTGCCGGCTGGGCTGCTCTGGATCCTTATGGTCTGAGGGGCTTTCCTCGTTAAGTGGAATTTTGAGTTATGCTTTCTGAAGTAAAAATGAATGTAAGTGGTATGGCAGAGTAGGTGCGGTGTGTGCTTGGCGGGCGTCCCCAGACATGGCAGCCTGGGAGAGGAGGTAACGAAACCATCCTGAGGGGTGAAAGCAAGCCCGGCTGCGAGGCTGCTATGTGTCTCCCTGTCTGCATGAAGCAGCAATTAGTGAGGCAGGAGTTAGGGTTCTAATAAGAAGTAAGGACAGCAGCCCCCAAATGGAGCATGCTGAGTCATGACCATCCAGGGTCCTTACAGAACATTTGCTGAGTGTCCTTGGGCTGTGTGGGATGTCCCCAGAGCGTGGCCAAGGGGGCTGCTGGCCCAAGGCCTGGGGACCTTGCAGGACACTGTAACCATTGCAGAGATCAGACCTGCAAAGTGTGTTTCCTCCTGCAGCCCACATTGCTTGCACAAGGGCCCAAGCTCACGTAAGCCCTTAGAAACCCTAGGCTTGTGGGGGCCCGACCAGAGCACTCTTCTGGCGCTGGGACCTTTCCTTCCTTGCCCTCATTCTACCTCTTTGGTCCACGGCTTCATTCCTTGCCACCCTGGGACATGACAGCTGCATCTGCTCACACTGAGTGCTCACGACCACAGAAGCGAGACAACGTAGCCCCAGCGCGCCTGCAAGCCCACATCTGGGCAGCACTCACCGTCTTCTCAGGGGTCCTGAGGACCTCCCGGGCCTCCTCAAATGAGCAGCGCTCCTCCATGCACTCCCGCTCCAGGGAGCCGGGCCACAGCTCCTCCAGGAAGGCATTGGCACGCCTCTGCCTGTGCAGGACCCCGCGTGCTTCCTCCTGGCTTATGAAGACTGGCAGACAGAAGACCTCGGGAGACACTGGCAGCCAGCTGGTACGGAGCCACCCGCCCCATCCTGTCCCCCTCAGGGAAGGAAGCCACAGCCCTGGATCATCCAGGGAGCCAGCCACTCCAGCTTCTCCTGGAAGCTCCTACGAGGTGGGCCCACTCTGACTGAGTGACCTACGCACACTGGTCTATGCCGCCGGGTATGCTGGGACGGGAGGGCACAGGCGGTTTGCCAGCACCCGCCCTGCCCTGTGGGCTGGGGGCTCTAGAAGAGGCACCTGGCTGCATCAGAAATAGGATGTGCTTCTCACAGGTGGCGTGACAGGTGACAGAGTACAGCCCAAGGTACAAGCGCACAGCCAGTTTCTGACCTGCTAAGCCTCACCTTGGGGGATTTAGCATAAGAAATACTCAGAGTCATGTACAGAGTCCCGTGGAGTAACTGGCAATGCTGGCTACAAACGACCGATTACTGGCACGCAGGCTGCCATGGACTGAGGTTCAGGAACACGTGCTCCGAGCAGCGCCGCCGCCCAGTGGTCCTGGCACCAGGGGGCGAGACAGGACTGCCGTGAGATCAGGCCCAGCCCGAACTTCAGCGCGAGGTCCTGTCTCAACCCCTGCCCCAAAAGAAGGTATGACACTGAGCAAAAACGTGATGATAAAAAAAGAACTATCGCACACTCCCTTTCTTGGGCACAGGATGTATGAGCGGATAGAAACAGGTGCTACACAGACACTGCATGAAGTCTGAACTCCTTGCCTCCACCCACCCAGTCTCCGGCCCTGGGGAACCAGCTCCCTCCAGCTTCCCGAGAGTTGGGGTGTCCTTGTTAGCTCTGGGCGCCCACTCCACCTCCAGCCCCCTCCCTTAGCTCCCACAGTGAGGCTCACAGCCAGGAGCGGGTGAGCCAGGTCCCCATCCTGCCAAGGAGGGAAGTAAGGCCAGTGTCCCTGAAAGCTCACCCCTGGCCACCTAGGGTGGCAGGACCCCAGCGTCTGAACCCCTGAGCTTGTGGATTCTCCAGGAAAGATGCCCCAGAAGACACATGCAGTGTCTATGGGAGAGCGTGGAGATGGAGACAGAGGTGGTGACCACGAGAGCCCTCCGTGACAGCTGAGCTGTGGGACTGGACATGAGGCAGCTGTGTGGGAAGTGGCCTTTAGCCACTGCCACCCCATGCTCTCCGGTTCCAGCGAGGCTCCTAGCTTTCAGCACAAGTCCTGGTTTTCTCTGAGGTCACAGCCTCAGCCAGTGTACCAAGGGCTGACTGGTGTGCCTGCCACAGGCTTTGGAAGCTCCGCTCTGAGCCACTTCCAGAGTCTCCCGCACCATAGAGGGGTACCAGGGGGAGCCTCCCAGCACCTCAAGCGCTCACACGTGAGATTGTCCTTGTGTCTGTGTGCGAGCAGCTGCTCACTGTGGCATGTGGACATGCATCTGAATGTGTGTGGCAGGGCCTGTGCTTGCTCTGTGTCCATGTGCACACACTGGTATGTTCCTGTCTCTGTGTGAGCACGTGTGGCTGTGTGTACAGGTTTCTGCATCCATGTGTGCCTGTGTGCCCATGAGTGGGCACACGCAAGCTCCTGGACAATATTTGTTTTGGAAGGAACAAACATCAAAGCCAGTGGCCAGCAAAAGCTCTCTGTGACAGAAATGCTGGGAATAAGAGTGTGGGGGGCCCTGGGCCACTGTGGAGCCTGCTGTGGCCAGAGCGACAGGGCACTCCTGGAAGGCTTACCTGCAGACAGGGACCCTGGGAGCAGCAGCAGAAAGCACAGCAGGGTGAGCCTGCAGCCCGGGAAAGCCATGGGGAGTCCGCTGTCCTGGCCGAGCATGTCCGACTGGGCAGGCGGGCAAAGGGCAAGAGGGGTGGGCCGAGCAGGGTGCAAGCATAGGACACTGGCTGAGAGCTGTGCCTGACCACTCCGAGGCCAGCCCCGGGGTCTAGCACCAGGCCTGACAGGCAGGAAGGAGGAGACTGTGTGGGTAAAGGGAGGGTACTTTTCAGAAGAGGGCACATGGAGACATGCGCAGCACAGGCCCCCACATGCCTGGCATTCAGTAGACAGAGACAAGGTTGGGAGACAGGCAGCAGCGGGACCCCACAGCCTGCAGGGACCAAGCGCTGGCGGAGGTGGGTGGAGGCCCAGGGACACCTGGCTGCAGAGCTGGCACTGCAGGAGGTGTGGCTTCCTGGGATCCTACAGCGGACCTGTCCCAGCTGAGCTGGCAGCCACCATCCCCGTGCCATCCCTTCTCTCTGGCCCAGCCACAGGTCAGGGCTTCTCCCCGCTGGCTGTCTGCACGTCCTGACAGCAGCTCTGTGCTCTGTGACACAGCCAGCCAGACAAGACCCTTCCTTCACAGAATCATCATGCTGTGCTTAGGCCTGTATTTTCTAACTCCATGAAAATTCTGTTGGGGCCCAGAAGACAGGTCAGCAGCACAAGCACCTGCCTGGCAAGCACAGGGTCCAGAGTTCAATCCTTGATACTGCAAAAACACCAAAAACCAAAACTCCACTGGGATTTAAGCTAAATCAGATCTAATTTATGGAAGAGCTGGAGGGGAGAAAGGAGTTGGCTGGTGTCTAATTGCTCCAGCTATGTATCCTGCCCCATTTATTTAGGCCCTCTTTTGTGACTGCTAATATTCCATACGTTTGTCCAAAAAACATTGCTTATTTCAGTTTGATCACTTCAGTGCTGCTACTGCCTCAGTATTGAAAGCTGGCTGTGGCCAGGTGTGTTAGGGACTCTCTGGGGTTGCTCCTGAGCCCTGCTCAGTTCCAACACCCTGTAAGCCCCCCAGACCACGTGCTTCTTTTCTTTTTCTTCAGGGAAGTTGCTAGCAATCCCAATAAACAATTTTGAGTGGTGGCAGGCAGCTCTGCATTCTGCACGCCTGGGGATAGTTCCAAGTATTGCAATACCTGCGATTTTTGCTGTTAGGATTTTTTTTAGCTATACTTCATTAGGTTAGGAAAGTGTTCTGCCCCTTGCTAGACGTTATCAATGATGGATCAGGGAAAAATGAATTACTGTTTCTGATCTGCAGGACTGGCAATTCACTTTGGCTAGCTTGCTAGCGAATCATAGCAGCATGTTTCTGCTAGTGTGCCGCCCTCTCAACACTGGGAAAAAGGATTAAAATGTGCTTCTTTTTTTTTTCTTTTTTGGTGTTGCTCAGGATTGATCAGAGGCCCTCACACATGGATCTAGCAGTGCGCTGCACCCCAGCCCATAGGACTTTTACATGAAACATTCAGTTGGGCTTTTGGAACTTTTTGCATTTATCTTCATAAACATTTTTTTTCCATGAGCTTTGGTAGTTTGGTGTGCCGAGGTTAAACTCGATGCTATGGCTCAAAACTAAGTCTCTCCCCAAAGCCTCGTGAGCTCCTAGGCGGGCGTTTTGGAGGTGACCTGACCATGGTGCTTAGAGCTGGCTTGCTCTCGGAAGGTGGAGCCAGCTAGAAGTGGAGCGTGGTGGGGACTCGGCCAGGCAGGGCATCTCCTTCTCACGCCTCCCTTCTTTGCGCTGCTTTCCAGTGCCAGGCCTCTCTGCCATCCTGTTTCTGCCCTGGGGCCAGCCAACAGCGGCCTGAAGCTGTGGCCAGGATGCACCTCCTCCCTTTAATGCGGGTGTTGGCAGTGCCCCTTGGCCATGAGAAACCAACTGAGGCGGAGTCTGGTGAGGCGGCCGTGACACTCCTGGCCGTGTGGTTCGCAGCCCTGGGATGCCCTTCTCTAATGGAATGCCCATCTAACGAAATACCTGCCTCTGACAAAACTAAACATAAAAGGGGACACAAAGGAAGGACCATCTTGTACCTGTATATGCAAAATAGTTAGGATAGATGCACAGCTACTTTCTCTTAATTCAGTGAAAAGGAAGATTTGTATTAATAGTGTTTGGACAGGATGTCATGTCTGCATCTTGTACTGTGAATAACCACTAGGAAGACAACAGTATGCAATGTAGTAATTACTGAAACTGTCCTACTAATTAGTTTTGAAAATGTCTCATTGCTGTTTCTCAACAGATAAAATAAAATTAATAAAAAATAAATTATTAAATATAAAACTATTAAAACTGTAGGAAGAGATCTTCGACAGCACCCCTCATCATAGAAGACCATTCGTATGCTTTACACTGGATACACGGCCACCAAGAAGCAGGTGCCTGGTAAATACGCATTAATAATTACTTTAAAATATTAGCTCCAGAATTGTTCTGTTGTTTTACTGAAGAAACTGATTATACCAAAATACAATATGATTTATAAATAGATATTTATCTGTGTACTTACGGTGAAATTGTGGACATTGTAGAAAGTGTGGTAGGTTTCAATTGCCTACATAATTTACTACTTGACTTGATGCATAATCTATATTTGAAATACTTTGTGTAACTGACTTGATTTCTCCTGAGCATCACAGTTTTATTCTTTTCTATGCTCTATGGCAATAACGGATTATTTCCCCTGGCTTGGTCCACTTCACTGTCCAACATAGCAAAACATTTCTTATATATTCATTTCAAGGTAGAAAAGAAGGGCATCGCTGTTGTAGCAGACTTGACTCATTGTTTTTAGCTCTTCCACAGAGAAAAATCTGTTTTACAAATCTTAATTCTGTAACTACTTTATTTGATATTTTGAAAGAACACATTTTTGGGGCTTGTACTCTTGCCATTTACTTCAGAGGGGGCTTGCATGTACAAAGGACGTTCATGAAAAAAAAAATGACTATTCCACTAAGAAGAAAAAAGGCCAGAATTTGGATAGAAATGTAGGTGAAAAAGACCAAGATTGGGAGACCTCCACTGGGGGGAACAAGGAGCACTTCGCCAGCAGGACTCCAGGCCACGTATATTGTTCTCTGGCAGAAAATTTGTCTACATTTTGCTCATGTCTTAAGACTGTGTAAGGGATTAAGGGTGGTAGGCTAATTAATTTGATTGAAAAAATTTCAAGATGGTCCTGTGTTGTGGCACATACACTGGCAGCTTTTAGCTATATTCACCATGAAAAGCAAGACCAAAAAGCAGAGCAAACTAATTTTAAAAATTTTGCTGGAAGCCAGAAAGGAAGTTCCCATAATGTTAGGGCTTAGGAAGTTTTGGCCCAGGATAGCTTGACTGCTGAAACAATTAGTATTAAAAAGAAGCCAAGTACTTGGGATTAAGACAGTAGGAAAGATGAGTATATATGAGGAACCAGCAAAACCTCATCTTTCCCAGGCAGCAAGAACACAAAGTGAAAGACTGTTTTGACACCCCCTGAGTACCCTACTCAAAATGGACTGCCTAATGAATTGGTTCCTCTGAAGTCAGAGTACTCAGCTATTCAAGCACTCAGAGGCCTCTCCACCCATGACACAAGGGGCCCACTACTGCTGAAGCTGTTTACAGACCTTCGTGTCATTCATGTGGTGCTGGCTTCACAGGCATGCAGAGTGCAAGGGTTGTGAGGTGAGAGAGACTTTTACCCAGACTTCAGGAGCAGGCCTGAGAGGCCAGGACATGTGTTCCTCAGAGGGCAGTGCGTAAAACTGTGAGTGAAGCAGGAAGTGCAGTGGAGACCCCAGGGAGTCAGAGATGTGAGGAATCAGGGGTACTGGTGGAGGAAAGCCACCAACAGGGAGCAAACCCACCTGGAGAGAGAAGCCACCAGCGCTACAACTGCAATAGAATAGGCATGAGGCCAACTGAGCCCTCTGTAGCTGATGTCTGCCCAAGATATTGAACGCACAGCTACACCTTAATGTTTGCCCTGATAGGTTTTGGTTTTTTGTTCCACTGGTTTCATCCCCCTTTTTCTCCCATTTAGAAAGTTTATGAGGGTAAAAAGCTATGAGTTTTTTTGGAATCTTATAAGAGACTTTGGACTTTTCAGTACTTCTAAAACTGCTAAGACTTTGGTGACCCTAAGAGATAGACTAATTGCATTTTGAGTAAAGAGATGTGCACACATCTTCCAGAGGCTGTGGATCGAGGCTGACTTATGTCCAGATGTCCTCAAAGGCCACATGCACGCATAGGGGGGCCTTTTGGAAGTGGGTGGGTCATGGGGGCTCACACCTGATTTGCGTTAGCAAGGAGTCTGGCTGGAAGAGGCGGCGCTTGGGGTGTGGCCCAGAGGGGTGCATCTCCCTGGCTCCTCCCTCCTCTCTGCTTCCTAACCATCACCGTGTAGGGAGCGCTCCAAAGCTGGGGCCTTTGCCATGGTGTTTATGCCTGGGAACCAGCCAGCAATGGACTGCAACTTCAGCCACCGTAAGTCTCTCGGCAGATCGTGGGTGACGAGGACCCGAGCCAAGCACTTCCCTCCATAGCGGCCGAGCTGCTTCTCGCCTGTGCAGCCTTTGGGTCAGGTGGTGGTGCTATCTTTATGTTCCTTCCGATAATGCTGCCTGGTATATTTGGGATAAATTATTGTACTGTGATTTAATTCCTTTGTCATTCATTTGTTGACCCAAGTATCCTATTTGTTTTAGATCAATTTTGACAATTTGACTTTTTAAAAAAATATTTCCTATTTGATTTATTTCCCAAGGATTTCTCACTTAGAATTTTTATATGTTGTGAAGTTTCTCATTTTTATCTAAGTTGGCCAGTTTTACCAGATCTTATAAGGAAGAAGGTTTTGTTTTTGATTGACTTTGTTTTTACTTTCAATTTTAGTAATTTCTTTACACTTTGAGTTTTACTGGTTTTTCTTCTTAGATTCCTTAGGTGAGAATTTAACTAATGTGATCCTGTAAAACTTAGACAAAGTCAGCTGTAAATGTGACTCTCAGCCACGTGGCAGCTGCAGGTGTCATGTGGCCTCTGGTGGACATCTGTCCAGCTCCAGGAGCAGAACCCCACTAGCACTGCCACCCTCACCCAGGATGCTTCTAGATTCCCAAATACCTTTTCATCATTTTGTCAACATTTTGTGTATGTTTCATGTGTACTAGAAAATGGTACATTGTTTTCTACTTTTAAGGACAAACGTACCAGTTTCCGCGGGAAATGAAAACATCTTGCCCCAAATGCTGAAGCTGGCCTTCTGTGTTGCGAACCTTTTTATTGGTTGCTTACAAGTTTGTGGTTGCTGTGACCCTCTTGCCCTCTAACTACGCTAAGTACCATTATGCTGTTGGTATTTCTGGGCCTCCTTTGCTTGGCTGGTGTTTGTCCAGTCTTTTTGCCTTCTTTTATTTCTATCCTTTGTCTAGTTTTGTTTCAGGGTCTCCTCTGCAGGTGTGTGCTGACCATTTCGGTGCCCATCTCGTGGGTCAGCTCACTGCATGGCTTCACGTATCAGTCACCCTGCCGTGGCCAGGCAGGTCTGTATCCATTTCCTCATTACATCTGAGTTGTTCCCTTCCTCCATCCTTTTTGTCTTCTCCCAGATTAAAAAATCTGCTTTTCTTCTCCATCTTTCTGGTCAGAAGTTGTCAAGTGAATTATTCTGCAATGGTTCCCCTACACACTGTTTTTTTGACATGTATAACTTTGTATTTGTTGATCATTCCCACCATCCGATACAATTACAGCGTGTGAAACGCTTGCTGGCCATGCCTTCCCCAGCCCCCGTCCCCGCCTCCATCCTGGTTTAGTTTGTCCAGACGCTCCCCATTGAATGACCCGAGTAACGACTGTTTGGGCTTATGACTGAGCTGTGCCCTTCGGGCATACAACCCGTGCTTGGACTTGCGACCCGTCTTCTTATGTGTGGGTCTGCACATCGTGTTTCCCGAGTCTTTCTGGATGCCTTGTCTACATGCTGCTGCGGCTTCTGCTGACTGTACAGCAGGGCACGTGAACTGTCACGTGGATGTCACTGTCCATGCGGCACTGCCCCTGGGAGCTCTGCAGGCGAAAGCGAAGCTGTTCGGTTGGGGTTTCCTTGGACGCTTTGTTCTGAATATTGTAATGCAGACGCTATACAGAGCTCCTCGTTTAGCGATCAGTTCTTCTAACAACTTAGGTGCCGGAAGGGAACTGGGTCCTCGTTGGGGACTGGCTGTACCCCTCTACCAGGCATGGAAACTATGGGGGCGCAGTGCCAGAGCCCGGCTGTTAGGGAGGCAGACAGCAGGAGGCGCTGACATTTATTCAAACTTCATCCATACAGTAAAGACCTTTGATTTTTAAATCCCATTTACATCCGCAGTAAAAAAAAAAAAAAAAAAAAAAAGTAACAGTGAATGAAACGTGACATTTAAAGTGCCATTAGGAGGAAGAGACAGACCGCAGCAGGGCAGACCCTTGCTGAGATGGAAGAGCTCTGCCTGAGCAACGGTAGGGACAACCACGTTCCACATCGCTTTCCAAATCTGTGTCCACTGGAAGAAGCCACTGAGAGTCCACGTGTCTGCTGTTGGCTGAGATTCTCTGGGTCTGCCAGCCCTGGCTTTGCACCATGGGAGGCAGCGTGCGAGGCCTGGACCGCCAGTGGGCAGGGCCGCAGGGTGAGGGCACAGGGAGAAGGCCGTAAAGTGACGCTGCTCAGCAGCGTAAGACATAAATACGTCCTTTACATCAGATCATACGTACATGCGTGAACATATATACACACATACAAAACGGTCTGCCCCGCTGGGCACCGAAAGTGGCTCAAAGGAAGAGAATCGGCTTCGGAGACACACAGAAAAGGAGGCAAGGAGAAGAGCTTCACCCTAGTTTCTCTGTGGCTTGGACAAAGAAAACGCCCCCTCCCATGCCCACGTCTGCCCTGGCAACTCCGGCCAGCACCCAGCACACGGACTTCCTGCAAGGAGGAGGCAGGGGCACAGGTGGGCGCGGAGGTCCTGCCCGACCCTGGGAGGGCAGGCAGGGGTGCAGGGAGCACTCGTATCCCGAGTGCAGCTGACGGCGTCGGGCCACAAAGACCCTGCAGAAACTGCATCTTAACATTTTTCTTTAAAAATATCCTAACTCAATGAAGCTCGTTAAAAAAATTGATAATTTCCCCCTTTTTTTTGTAGAAAAGAAGGTTAATATTTTAAATTAGAGCTTAAGTTTTCCTATGAAAGTGAAACATATGCAGGTGGAAGGACCTCCTTGGTCTCTCGCTGCCTTTGAGTCTAGGGCTGCCACCCAACTTTCCCAGGTGCCACGTGCTATCACCTTCGGCAGGAGCACCTTGGGAGTGCAGAATGAAAGGCCCCCAAAACCATTTAGTGGTATAAACAACATGCTTCGATGTAAGCCCCAGTAACAAAAAATAGTTTTATATCAAATACAGTATCAAATTGTCATTTCATGTAAACACAGTGATTCTTGGTAAAGATCTGAGGCCAAAGTACCACCAAAAATGGCCATGGGATTATCCCTATTTAAAAAAAATCAAAGCCTTATAAAAGACGAGAGTCCCGAGCCACTCCACAGGCCTGGTAGTGAGGCCAGACCTGTGCCTGTGGAAGCGGGCCGGAGAGGTCAGGTGCAGGGTGGCTGCTTGGCCAGGCCCTGTGTACTGAGGATTCTCCGCAGACAGCTGGGTGGGTGACAAGGGCCGCAAGTCCCACTGTGGCCACAGCTGATGGGGCCTCCCTTGCTGGATCCTGCAGCGCCGCCTCTCCCCAAACTAAGCAACCCAAGCAAAAGAAAACCCAGAGACGTATGCTGGCCCACAGGCCTTGGCGTCCTGCCAGGCCCGGCCCTGTGCCTGGAGGTCACTATGCCTGGAGGTCACTATGCCTGGAGGTCGAAGGGCATGGGGCAGCCCTCGCTGCAGCTCGAGGAGTTGCTCAGCACGGCGGACCCCGGGCTCGACTCTGCGGAAGCAGGTGGAGACACGGCTGGGCCCGGCTCTTTGCTCCCACACCTGGCGCCCTGTCTTCTGTAGGCCGAGGGCCGAGGGCAGGGCGCAGGCAGGGTCAGCGCACAGCGCGGGGCTTACCTGAGCTGCTCAGACACTGGGCTGAGCTGGACTTGCCCAGGAGCACCCACAGGCTGCTGGCCGGCACCCAGCCCTCCTTGCTGCTGGTCAGGTCCCGAATGTACCTGTGAGGGGTCGGCAGCTGCAGCAGGCAGAGCACACTGTGGCACTGTGAGCGTGCGGCAGAGTGTGGTGTGCAGAGGCCTGGGAGGGAACTGTGATGTGTGCCTCAGGCGTGAGCTTGTAACAAGGCGCGTGTGGGAGTGTCTGAGCGCCTTGGGCATGTGGGAGGCAGGAATGTGTGAGTGTGTGAGGTGTGAACACGGCTGCGGTGGGTGGGCACCTGTGTGCTCTTACCAGAGCCCCTCGGCGCCCTCCTCCACCACCTCAACCACGTCTCCACTCCTCACGTTGAGGGTGTTGGTCTCCCCCTTCTCCTCGTCCATCACAACTGTGTATTTGCCAGGGACCTAGCCAGGGTGCAGGACAAAGGTAGGGGTCAGCTGGTCAGCGTGGCTGTCCCTCAGCACCCAGGCGGGCTGCCTGCTCCCCCACCCTGAGCACTGGCCTCAGAGCCATGAAAATGTCCACACCGCTGGGCTCGAGACTGCAGTGCGGCCATGTGCCGGGCCGCAGTGAGATGACTGCGCTAGGAAGCCCTCCTCTGACTTGGAGCCCATGACCGCCACAAAATAAGCAGACGGCAACACGACCGACTGCAGCACTGCTGTGTGCCCAAGGAGCCCCGCCCGGGCTCTCTGGTTTCAGCCTGGCCCAGCCCCTCTGCGTGTGCCCCTCCTGCACCGCACCGCTCCCTACTGCAGGTGTAGTTTAGTGGCTGCACGGCTGGGATGGTGCCAGGCCCCTTCCACGCTGGCCTCTTTCTCATGGTCTGCTCTCCTGGTGGCTGGCCACGCTGACCTAGCGAGCTACGACCGACTGCTCCTTTGTGCCTGCCTCCCTGTGAGAGGAGACTGTGCCTGTGCTGCCCTGCCTCAGCTCCAGTGCCGGGGCAGGGCCTGGCCATGGACGCTGGCCACACGGGCACTCCAGCCTCACAGTGCGGCTGTGGGAACACAGCTAAGGGGCCAGCGTGGCCCTCTGGTGGTGACTTGCACGGATCCCAGCCAAGGGCATCTGGGACGCTCCTGCCTCTGCTGCCCCTGCCCGCCAGCCTCCACCTCCCCTGCCACGCTATCCTTATGAGCAGGTCATGTTTCTGGTCCTGGAGCCTGGTGCTCACAGTAGGCCTCAACAGAGGGTGCAGAAACTGTCAGTGGACCCTCCCTCAGTGGCTCTCACAGGCAAAGGGCTTCCGCATGCTCCAGGATAGAAGGGAGACCTTGTCTGCATGTAAAACGCACTACGGAAAGGCCTTTCAGCTCCTTACGCGGCAAGGTGGAGATGTATGGCCCAGCACAGCATGCAAGCACTTCCTGCTGGGGTGGGGCCAGGGGTGGGGCCCAGCCCTGGGAACCTGCTGGGCCCTAACACGGACACCGCCCACAGACCAGCACCCATCTGCTCGGAGACCCAGGCCAAGGGGACTGCTGGAACGTCCCCTCCCAGGGGCAGTGCCCCAGTCACCCAGGTGGAGCATAGTTACCAGCTTCTTGGGGCCCACTCCGCCATCTTCCTCAGCGTCGGATGAGTTGATAGGCTCCTCTGCGCTGGACCAGCCACCATCGTCCTCGGGAGCCTCCAGGGACTGGGATGTTTTGCTCCAGCCTGGCAGAGGGACAGGTGCCAGTGAGGGATCCCCAGGGACAGAGCTGTCACGGGGGCAGGCCCGCCAGGCCCCAGGTCCCAGAGCGAGCCTAAGCTGCAGTGTGGCCCCGTCCTCAGCAAGTCTTCCATCCCAGCACTCTGTACCCTTCCAAGATGCCAGTGCACAGTTCTGCCCCAACTGGGTGATCTCGGGGAGGCAGGGGCCCAGAGTCCCCACTTCCACCCTATCAGTCCCCGGGGCAGGGAGCGCCAGGCCTGCCTGGAGAGCTGGCCCCCATCCGGCCCGGCGCTGTCCCCACGGTGCCATGGTCTAGTCTGTGCCCTGCAGCACACAGGCAAAGGGAAGGTGCTTTCTATGAATGCTGTGCTGCCAGCAAGTTAGCAAGATCAGCCAAGTGGGTCCTAGCTGGCAAGCCCAGGGAACCCGGCACAGATGCTAAGCCACAACTGAGAGAGAAGCCCAACCAGCAGGCTGCCCAGGGGACCCATAACCCTGCTTGCCACGTGGCCTGCAGAGAGACATATAGGTAGGAAACCCAGGGCCCTTGTTTTGGGGAGATGACAGGTGTCGTGGCCACGAGGGCCTGCGTGTGTGAACTAGTGGCTGATGCAGCCCCATGTGGGCAGGATGAGCTGGCTCAGCTCTGCTGTCCACCCTGTGACTACGCAGCCCACAGGGATGGTGGCCACACACATGCTAACTGCATGGGTTCATCATCCCTGCAGTACAACACCCTGAGATAGGGGACGCAGGCTCCTGTCCACCCAGACTGACACAGGGGGCAGTGGGGACGTGTCATCAGAGAGTGTTCTCTCTGCTCACTGTGGGGCAGCAGGCACCTGCCCAGAGGAAGCTGAGCACTGGGGCAAGGCAGAGAAATGTGGACTCGGCCAGTTGCCAGGTCAGCCCCGCGGGGCCAGGCTGTGCCCTACAATTCGACAGGGCCGCATGTGGGGATGGCTCAGGGCCAGGGCATGAGGAGAAGGTGCTGAGGCACAGAGCAGACCCTTCTGGGCAGCTGCCCCTGGGGAGCCAACTTTGCCCAGCACTTGGTCAGGGGGGCACAGGCTGAGAGCACAGGGCAACACTTGGCCTCGGGTCCATGTGCCGACGGGGTGCAGGAGGGCAGCGGGAGCGCAGGTTCTGGAGGGGTGTGATGCACAAAGTCCTGGAGCTGTCAGAGTGGTGGCCTCCAGCCCTGGGCTGGGGTGTGGTCAGCCCCAGTGTCCTGTGCAAACTCTACAGCGCACATGTGTTGGCACTGTGCAGCCCACCCTGGTCCTTGCTTCTCACCACAGCCTTGGGATATGGGCAGCTGGTGGCCCCAGGGCCTCCCCGTGCAGGATGCATGGTCTGGCCCTACAGCTGTGTCCCCCAAGAGGCCTGGGCCAGCTGCCGATGCAGCGAATGTGCTGGTCCTGTGTGGGGCCTGCACCGCCTGCAGCCACAAGGGCCCTGCTCCCGGCCCGAGGCCCTGTGTGCATCCCAACTAGGTGACCTCCTGGCCGGCAATGGAGGCTGGGCCACACTACCTCGCAGACCAAAGGGAGTCGGGTCGCTCTTTACTTCATGCCGCTTAGCTTTTTTGTCAGGACTGGTAGGAGAGGCTGCAGGAGGAGGAAAGGCAGAAGCGTCACAGGAGAGAGGAGAAGACTGAGCAGGAGAGGCAGAGAGATGCTGTGGTGCTTGGGTGAGATGGTCATGGGGTCGCTGGGGATTGGAGAGGCCACGGGTGGGGACTGCAGATGGACGGTGGTGCTGGCCAGGGGTCATCCTCTCAGGGGTCGCCCTGGATGCTTCCTCCTGTGTTAGCGAGGGCAGAGGTGGCACCGTACCTTGTTTCTTTCAAGAGGCCAATTTAAAGTGTTTCATAAACTGGGAAAAGAAAATCCCAGTTCTCGGGCCAGGGTCCACCATGGAAGAAGCAGGGGAGGAGCCCTGAGGACCCACCCTCCAGTGCTGGCTCCAGGCCTTGGCCACCAGGAGCAGCCCAGGTGACATGCCGGTCCCATCTCAGCCACAGGGCTCCCTCAGCCAGCCTCTCACTGGCAGACACCAGGCAGAGTATGAGGGTCCAGAGAAAGGAACAGAGATAAGCAGGGAAGGTGGAGGCAGGGAGCAGACAGAAAAGCAACCACAGCGTGGTTTCTATGCAGGCCCTGCGCTCACGGCAGCCATCACAGGAGTCCCTAAAGGATGACCACGGTGTCCTGTGACATGGTCAGCAAGAGAATGTGGTGGGAGATGGCTGGAGGCTGCACAGGATGATGGACAGTGGTCGGCACGGACGGCCCACAGCCTTGCGCTGTGCGCTTTACCTTTCTGCCCTTTGAGGTTGGCAAAGCCCTGCAGGGTGAAGCGCTTTCTGGACAGCGCTGAGCTCTCAGAGGCAGAGCTAGAGACCGAGTCATCTAGGAGGGAGACAGAGACAGAGCCTGTCGGCCCCCGCCCCGGGCATGGGCACTGCAGAGCAGGCAGTGAGCGCAGGCTCAGCATCTGGGAGGGGATGGGCTCAGCTCTCAGTACCTGCAGTCACAGCTGCACCCACCTTTGCCCTTCTCAGGGGGTTTGGACAGGGAGGCGCTCACGTATCCCTCCAGGTTCAGGGAGTCAGTCTTCCTCTCCTCCAGCTTTTTGATGTTTCTCGTGTTTCCTCTTGAGGGACTGGTGACATCAGGTGTGACAGAAAACCAACAGCACAAGGCTGATTGGCTTTTCATCTCTGAAGCAGCCCTGTGCTCCCCCTTGGGGACACTTTGTGTCAAGGTGAAGGGCCGAGAGGGACAGGAAGCCACTTTCCCAGTGGCAGGAGCACAGCTCGGGGAAAACTGCTCCTTAAAGCAGCTGCTCCGTGATTCAGTGCTCAGGCCCCATCCCCTTCCACAAGTGGTAAAGAAAATGGAGTTAACAACCACGTGCTGTGAAAGACTGAGCGTGAGTCGTGCACAGAACAATGGGCCGTAGTAGTACATGACATAAATCAGACACAAGCGTAAGTGTCACGCGGCTTTTCGTATACAAAACCCCATGACAGAAATAAAGAACAAGACAAAAGATGCCAGGAAACAGGAAGACAGATCTTTTACGAACAGGAAGAGGGCCTAGGGAGGGAGGGAGGAACAGCAGGAGGCAGGCGAGGAGAGAAGCACAGAGCTGTGCTGTGCCCACACAGCAGCGACCCACGGGGAGGTGCCATTCCACGTGGCACGTGGGCTGATACCCATAAAAGCTCCTCAAGGAAACTCAAGGAAACAGGAGAATGAAGTGAAAGGAATAATCAAAAGAATAATGAAGAGAAGACAGAAGGAGGCCCCAACGGGGACTGCACTTGGACTGAGCCCATGGGTGCTGGCCACAGAGCCCAGCACCAGCCCCTGCCACCCCTAAGCTGGTGGCCGCCTGTCCCCAGGATTGCCCAGTGTGCGCCACCCCCATGCCTCTCTGCCCACCCCATCTGGGGCTCTTTCCACACCCGTGTTGGCAGGAGTGGTCCAGGGACCTTGGGGTGGTGCTGAGGATCTGTGAGTCCCACGGTGACGGGCTAGGGGCACAGGGAGAACTCAGCCAGCACTGGCAGCCCTGTGCCAGCAGAGCCCGGCACACACACAACCCATGGGTCCCAGATGCGGCTCACCTGGAGCTGGCCGGCGAGGGAAGCGGAAGGCTGTGTGAGTGCTCCAGGGCCCGATGCTGGCTGGCCTCTGCAACGGAAGTGGCGGGGCCATTAACAGTGCCACCCAGCACTACACCCTCTAGCCAAGGGTCTTGAGCGTGCCCCATGGTGCACAGTACCCTCACTCACCCCGGCAGGCTTGCAGCTGGCTGGTCAGCACCTTCCGGATCTCACTCACCCATGCAGCTTTGATTTCGGGGGTCGGTGCCTGTGCCAAAAAAAAAAGCCAGGAGTTGGCACACAGTTCCCTGCTGAACTGTGCCCAGGGTCCGGCCCCCTTCCCCTGTAGTCCACTCCTGAGAAAGTGGACCTGGTGGGAAGGCCCTTGGCTGTGGGACTGTGGTGTGGCAGCATGGGCTGACTGGCCAAAAGCCAAGGAGCTGTGTCTGGCTCTCATGTGACACTGGCTACAGTGGGGAGCCCCCCCACAGAGCACCCTTGAGAGCAGGCATCTCCAGGAGTGGAATGTGTGACAGTGAGGGAGACAAGAACAGCCCAGAGGTACAGATGTGCTGACCGTAAATGTCTGGTCTTGGAACAGAGGGAGACCTAGGCCCAGCTGAGGCTCCTGTCAGGTGACTGCAGGCTCTGAAGGTGCCACAGCACAGCCCCATGCGTGCACCTGCTCGGCTCCATGAGGCATGGTGGCCCAGGTGACAGCAGGGAGAGGACCTGGCTGGGACCAAGTCCCCCTGGAATCAGAGGACTGGAATCTGAAGGGAACAGAGGCCCACTCTTCCTATGGCTCCATCCTCACTGGGCTCTGGCAGGGGCGCACGGGACGGCCATAGCCTGAGTTCCCGACAGCGTGCCCCCTCTCCTGGCCCTGCGTGTGTGAGCTCAGGGACCTGGTCTACACGGCTCCCCCACTCACCGGGTCCTGTAGGCCAGAGTCCTGCCTCTGCACAGCACATCCCCCAAGACGGACCGCCCCTGGGGCCCGGGCCCAGACGTGGGCTTGGGGCGGGCAGTGGTCCTACCTGGATGATGTACACCTCCTCCCGCGAGTTGTACCAGATCTCAAACTTCTTGGCGTCACCCTTCACGTTCTCTGTGATGCCAACAGCAGTCATCTGGCAAGTGAGGGATGGGGAGACAAGTGTCGCCACACACGGGACCTCCACCCATGGGGCACGTGGTGGCACAGGGGAGGGTGCTGGGGCTGGCAAGACTGCAGAAGGCCCTGCCCCTGGCCAGAAGCCAGAGCAAGGGGTGGAGGCATGTCCCAGCCTCCTCAGCAGGAGTAGCTCTGGCCCCTCCTGGAGCCCCCATGCACTCACATTCAGGGACTGCTTGTAGCTGTAGGACGGAGCCTTCTCGTAGCCCTCCCCGCTCTCCTCCCTCTTCTTACAGAAGAGCACGGCCTTCTCGTGCAGAAAGAGGTGCCGCTGCATGGGCTTGAACCGCGCCAGCTCCTTCACCTTCGTGTGGCCTTTCTTGTGGTCTGTCCACACACTGAATGAGCCCTGCATCAGCAGCTTGCCCAGGTCGCCCAGGTTGCCCTGGAACACAGTGCACGCGTGTGGGACGAGGGGCGGGGTGGGCAGGCCACGCCCCACCCCACAAGTCCTCAGCGAGGTGGAAGGGAGGCAGGCCTGTGGGACAGGATCCTGGGGATGTGTGCCAACACATGGCACCACGCACATGCCCCAGCTTGAGTTCTGCTGAGCTCTGGGCCTTAGTACTGGGCACCAATGCAGATGGCTCTGCTCACAGGTGAAGTCACTGAGGCCGAAGGCCACAGCAGGGACACGCGCAGGGCCCCTGTGCTACACGCCTGACTGGACAGAAGCCCGAAACTGCTGAACAGCCAGGTCCACCAATTCCAAGCACAGAATGAGTGCTGCGTGGATACGCAGAGACCGGAAGGCCGGCGCGCAGCCTGACATAAGCTTGTAAGGGTGCAAGCGCCTATCTGCACCATGACTGTCAGCACCCGGCCACCTGCCCCTAACTGGGCCCTGAGCAGAGTGGCCCATCCGCTCTCCAGGGACAGAAAAGGGAGAGACACCTGGCTATCCCCATGCGAGGGAGATCCACAGCCACAGGCATAATCTGGTCCCCAAGCGATGATGCGCAGGGAGCAGGGAAGTGACAGGGCTTGCCCAGGGCGAGGATGGGAGCCGTCACCCCAGTTGGCCCTTACGTCATAGCCAGTGATGGCGATGAGGTGCATGGAGTCGTTCACAGCCTTGAGGATGCCCAGGATGGAGCTGAGAGCCTCCTGCAGGTCCTCAGCCCCCTCGCAGTTCCGGCTGTACTTCAGCATTTCCTGAGGGTGAGGACACAAAGCACGCATCACGCATGCGCGTGTCCCCACGGAGCACCAATTCTCCCAGAAGCCAATGGCAGCTCAGCTCAGCAGGTATAGCCCAGCCCCTACCCCTCCTGCTCCAGGGTGGAGATGCCCGCTGCTTCCTGCCTCTCTGGGCAAACAAGCAGAAGGGGCTGGCTCACACCTCCCTACCCCTCCCAAGGGGCCTCAGGACACGGGCACAGCTGTTTAGAGGGGCACATTGTTGCAGATGAGCAGGAATCTAAGGCAGGATGTGTCTGGCTGCTCCCATGTCCAACCCTAAGGAAGCCAAGGCACAGCAGGGACACAGCAAGGCAGCAGAGCACAGAGCCTACCTTGAGCAGCAGCTGGTACTTGGTGATCCTCTGTACCGGCTTCAGCAGGTAGGAGTCCAGGCTCAGCTTGTGGTCCAGCTTCCGCTGGCACTCCTGGAGCAGAGGGCTGCAACTTAGACCTCGCCAGGGTCTCTGTCACAGGGTCACTGGGGGAGTGGCATGGGGAGGGCCAGCTACCTGGAAAAAGGGGCAGTCGGAGCACTGTCTCCACAGGCTCTCGGAGCGCGGCTTGTTCTGGCAGTACTTCTCGTAGATCTGGAAGTCCTCCATCTGTAGGGCAGGCAGGGACAGACATGTCACAGTCTCTCCTGAGTAAGGAAGGGGGCCCCTAGCCCTGGCAACCACCGCTGGGGATGCTGCTGCAAGCCTTCTTTCAAAGGTGGTTTACAGCATTAACTGATCATTTATTTAAATAAAACCCCAGGGTCTCTTAGGTAGTTTTTCAAATTATATCAAAAATTCTATAAAAAGAAAACTTGAACTTGTATGAGATGAAATTGCCCCTGTGCGCCTCTGATTTTAGGGTAACTAGGAGGACTTCAGGGTCTGGGCGGCTTCAGGGCACAGAAGGTTTCGGGGTGTGAACGGCTCCCAAGTACACAGGACTTGGAGCGCAGGCGGCTCTAAGATGCAAGGATTTGGGGGAGCATGTGGTCTGGGGTACAGAAGACTTTGCAGCATGGGTGGCTTTAGGGTGCAGACATCTCTGGGGCACAACACCCTTTGGCTGGCCCATTCTAGTTAGGTCTTGGCCCCAGCTCCCTGCCCACTCTCTCCAAGTCCCACAGCCCCCAGACCTGCCTTTGGCCAGTGAGCTGTCCCCAGCCAGCCCTGCCTCAGCCCTGAACCCAAAGTTTCAAGGCGGCCATGGAAGTGGAGCACGGGGCCGGGGGGCCTTGGATGCTACCAGTGACCATGGCCTCGTCCTGTGACCCCAGAGCCAGCAAACCAGAGCCGGTGAGTGTGCGCCCCGAGACTCAGTGGAGCTGCTGAGCCCACCACCGCACAGCCGCACTGCCGCCCAACTCCCTCCACCCTGCACTCGGCCAGCGCGTGTCAGGACTCACATGCTCACTTCACTCGCAGGCCTCTGGTTACTAGGAGCCTGCTCCACCACCAGCAGCTCCCTGCTCCACAGAGCCTCCAGGCTGGCGAGTCCCCATGGAGACCCACAGCTGGCGGCTCACGGCAGCATGGGGCCAGCCCTCCAGCCACCCTGGACACACTGCTGCTGGCCAGGACCCCGCCACAGCGCAGTGCTGCCCCGCTCTCAGTGGCACCGGGACCCGCCAGGCAGCCCTTCCTTCTCTGCCTTCCCTGGTGGTAGCCTTCAGCTCTTTATTTCTGAGGTCACTTGCTGGTTCTGCTCTCGAGAGCTGCCTTTGCCCGATGCTAAGCCCTGGCTCACAGTGCCAGGGTGGCAGGGGCTGGGGCCCTTCCTGCTCAGAGCTCTTGCACGAGCCTCCCCTTAGAGTCTGTCCCACGAAGGAGCAGATGCCGGCCAGTCGGGAGAAAATGAGGCTCAGAGAGCTCCACTACGACACCAGCGGCTTCCAGCAAGTTGGGAGCATCGCAGAGCAGGACCAAGACAGAGACAAACTCGGAGAAACTCACACCCTGGGCGTGAATGTCCCCTCCCCTCGAAGCTCCATCCTCTAGCTTCTGTCTCTCTGCAGCTAGCTCGCTAAAGAGCTCTGACCTTCCCCTGCCAGAGGCAGAGATGCACGCACGTGGCGGGGCGGGGGGTGGGGCAGCCCCGGCAGGGGTCCAAGGTCCTGGGCGCTCAGGAGCCTTGGGGAGAAGTGGGGCGGCAGCTGCCAGGGAACGTACCCGCTCCAGGAAGCAGCGTCCCACCAGCTCGGGGCAGTCCATGCAGCTCTCCAGCTCCCGCAGGAAGATCCTACAGGGAGAAGTTTGCGCTGAGCTACAGAAAACCACTGGCACCCAAGGACACTATTGTCCAGGGGACCTGCGTGCCTGCTCCGAGCAGTCGGAGACTGGGTGACACTGCCCGCCTGATGACCAAGGGCCCTGCACCCCACGTGTGACTTGGACACCACACACTGTATGAGCAGCCCAGCTGTTTCCCTATTTGGGGTGTTGCAATCACACTGGAGTTGAAGTTGCCTTGGCATTGAGACACAGATGGAGAAAGACAAAGACAGATGAGACAGGAGCCCCTCTGAGGGGCAGCATAAGCCCAGGGCCCAGGTCTGGATGGCCTCTCACATTCTGACTGGCATCTGTCCCAGGAAGGGAGGCTTAGCATGCTAGAGTGTCCTGCACATTCTGTGGGCAGGGACAACTCTGGGGTCAGTGGTGTGCACAGGCATCCACCTCTCTGCTCCTGCCACTCTGGGGCAGGCCACCCTGTCCTTGCTCCCCACCCACCCACTTCCGCCCCCACCAGCTACCGCAAATCCTTGGGAGGCAATAAATAGCAAAGAGGGGCTAAGAATCGGTACCCAGGCCAGCTACACTGGGTCTGCTGAAAGAGCCTCCAGCTCTTCAGGAACACAGGGAAGGAGCACCTGGCCTGCTGTCCCTGCCAAGAGCGGGCTGGTTGGGGAGCAGAGCTGGCCAGGCAGTGAGACCCTGGGGCCCTGAGACGCTAAAGGTGTCCCTTGGAGGACAGAAAGGACAGATGGGCCTGCTGCTCCTGCTTCCCAGCACCTTGAGTCTAGGACTTGGGCACACAGGCAGTGTCACCAAGGCCAAGAGCCACGTGGGCATTCCTGGCACCTGCCATGCATCTGTGGCACTGAGTTCTTGTCCATCGCCCCCCAACCCCCAAGCAGAACTGGGGCAGTGGCACCGGCTCGCGACAGTGAGATCCAGTTGTGAGGTGCCCAAGCCCCACCTGTTGTGGAAGTGGTAGATCTCCTCCATGTTCCCAAACAGCACACCCTTCTTGCTGTGCAGGCCCGTGGAGATGAGGTGGGCCATCAGGGGGTTGTCCATCTCGGCAGCATAGCCCTGTGGGATAGGGGAGCAGTCGGCTGGGGGTTCCCACCCACAGCTGAGATGTGAGGACCAGGCAAGGGGAGGCCACTGAGCAGCTGCCACAGAACTGTAGTCTTGGGTACTGGGGCCTGAGGCACCGTCAGTCTCACCCTTCTGAGCAAGTCCACTCCTGTTTACTCAGGACCAGCTCTGTGACTGGGCACCACGGTATGGTGACAGAGCCATAAACGCTTGCCGCACGGGGGCGGGTGGAGGCTACCCACTTTCCTTGTGATCTTTTATCCAGCAGAAGGGTATGGGTCTCGCCCAGGCACTGGCATGAATGATCCTTGGGTGGTGGCCACCAGCCACTGGTCACCCTAAGGGTGTGGCACGCAAGGCCCTTCGGCCGCCCACCCAGGATAGCTCTGGGACTTTCCACCCATGTGGCTGTGCTGTGCTGGCTTCTCTGCCCAGACTCCCTGCCAGGCACAAGTTGGCTGGGAGTGGGCAGCGCTGTGGCTGCAGAAGCCCCACCTCACACAGGTCTCCCTTAGGGGTGCCCCACCCCTGGCCTGTGAGGGACAGCTAAATTCCCCCCAGTTGGCAGTCCACATGCCTTCTGGGCACATGGACACTCATCTCTAAGCAGCAGCTTGACACCATGCCAGGGTGGGCAAGGCCAGCAAGACCTGCACTCCTCAGCCTCACCTCCAGGACGCAGAGCAGCTCCTCCACGTAGGCCCGTTCTGTGTCCAGCAGCTCGTTCATCACGTGCCTGGGGTGGGGTAGAGATGGGGAGAGCCAGCTGGGTGCAAGTCTGGGGTCCCAGAGGGCCAGAGTCAAGGACCTGCCCAGCATGTATGCCCTCCATGGGCCTCACAGCCCCAGCTGGCCACCTCCTGCGCCTTCTGGGTGCAGCCCAGCCAGTCCCCAGCTCCCTGGGCCCTCCACGAGGAGCTGCTTCCTCCAGTCACACCCACCAGGAACCCCTGGGGCTCCTGGCCTGAGACTCTGGCTTGGTTTGTCTAACACACATGCCTTGAGGGTCTCACCCTGCTCGGGAAGGGGTGTGCGGTGGTAGCCTAGGGCTCCCTCAGGACCAGTACCGGTCAGCTGGAGGCTGTGAACCACAGCCTGTGTTCTGTTTAGAAGCTTCTCCAGTGTCTGCCTCCTCCTGGTCAGCGCCTGATGGGACCCACCCGCCTAACCACAGATCTACTCCATATCCCAGCCTCAGGGGACAGCACCATGGCTGCTGGGCACCCCTGGTGTACACCGAAGCCAGATGCACTTCTCCACCCCAGCTTCAGAGCAATGACCGTAAAATGCCTGGGGTCCAGGTGTTTGCTGGAGCCGTGTGCGGGACAGACAGCAAAAGCATGGTGCCAGGGGGAGCCCAGGACTAGGCTGCCCTATGCACAGGTCCATCCCAGGTCCCTTCTGTCCAGATGATGTGGAGACCTAGGCTCTGGCTGCTGTCCCTGAAACCTGTGTCCTGAAGCCTCCTTCCCTGTCCACCTCCTGTGCCGCTGCACCTCAGCGTGGCCTGCCCTGGGCTGTGTGGGACTGAGCAAGATGGCAGCTACTCTTCAGCACACCTGGGTGGTGGACCTGGGCTCCTAGTGAGCAGAAGGGCCAGACAGGGAGTGAGCAGGAGCACTGCCCCCACAACGCGCTGGCCACACGTGGGCTTGGAGTGGCAGTTCTGGCCCTCGGTGGCCCTGACTGATGGTGGTGGCTTGTGAGAATGACAGTAGCAGGCAGTGCCCTAGGGAGGTGGGAGATCATGTGTCCTGTGGCTCTGCCTAGACCCACGCTGGCCTGGCCCAAATCTGGGCCTAGAGCTGCGCCCTGTGGCTGGGTTCAAGAGTCACGTAAGACCATCTGGAATGGGAGGTGTCAGCTGCCCACATCCTGGTGTCCACACTGGTCCAGTTGTGTTCCCAAGACCACCCCATGGCTTTGCTCACTTGCTGCCCACAAGCTTTCAAGAGGTGGAAAAGTGGACACTAACCCTGAGAGCACCTGAATGACATGAACAGTAAGGGGATAATGGCCAAAAGAGAACTGAGGGTGGAGGCGGGAGTGGCTCAGCCAGAGGTGGGCAGACAGGCAGGGTCTCAGCAGCCAAACAGGAGTGGATGGAGTCTGGGGCATCTCTGAACATGGCCAGGTCTGCCTTTGTAAGGAGGTCAGTCTCCGTGGGAGAGGTGACCAGGGCCCATTAGGACTCAGCAGTGTGGCCGGTCACTCCAGCCCAGTGGATCTGTGCTTGCACTGGAGTGTGCCCCTGCCCACATCTGTCCCAGTTCCGCACACAGGGTGGAGGCGCCCCGCGGCTCGCAGAGGCACCCAGCTGCCCAGGACCCCAGGGCCTCAGCCCGGATCAGGGTGGGCGCTCCAGCGTGACTGGGTTGGTGCTCACCTGCGCAGAACGGCCAGACTCTCCTCCTCGTCCCCCGTGGAGCTGCCGCGGCCCTGCCGGCTCTCGCTCGCTTCACTCTGTGGGAGAAGAGCGCATTGGCACGTCAACTCCAATCTGGAGCTGCAGCACGAGAGACAGAGATGAGACATCACCCCTCGGGGACAGTCCCAAGGAGATGTCTCTCTGGAGTCCGGCAGTCTTGAGGAGCCCCCAGAGAGGGCACAGGAAGAGGGGCAGTGAAGCTGAGGCCTGTGAGGTCATGGCAGCAGGCGACCTCACCTTGGCCCTGCGGTATGGTCCCCGCCGCAGTGCGCTGCCCTCAGAGCCCGAGTTCTCAGGTCCACGCCAGGCACCTAGTTTGGAGGAAGGTGGGAAGGGTGTTAGTTCTGCATGAGCTGGAGACATGAGCTTTTCTCAGCTCTCTGACAGAGATACAGAAGGCCCAGAGAAGAGAGGAAAGGAAGCAGCCATGTAGAGGAGGTGAGAGATGCCAGGGACAGGGAGGGTGGGGATCTCTGGGCATCGGCTGGTGGGAGCCCCTGCCTTCAGGGTGGCAGGAACATGGGGGTGGGACTGGGCAGGCAGAGGAGCGACCTCCCCTGTCCCAGGTGCTGAAGGCTCTCAGCACTTGCGAGTGTCATTTGCCAAAAGTCAAGGTGCACGCTGACATTCCCAAGCCTACTGAGCCTTGAGTTCTGGGAAGGAAACCCATCGAGGAAAAGACAGGAAGTGTTCTGGGGTAAGGGACAGGAACTTCAAAAATGTGCGGTGGCCTGGCCTGGCAGGGGCACAGGGAGCAGGGCTAGAAAAGGGGGGCTGTGGAGCCCTGGTAGGTGTGGGGGTCAGGCAGGACATGGGTTGGTCATGGTGGGCAGCCAGGAAGGCCTGAGCAGGCCAGGCTGAGAGAGGATGCTACAGCTGCAGCATGGAGCTTGGTGGGTGGGGACAGGGGTGAGAAAATGGCCTAGGAACACAGCACGTCTCGGGGGACAGGACGCAACTCTGTCTTTGCCCAGCACAAGAGTGGCCATAGCCGAGGCACAGGGTGACCCAAGTCCTGTTGACCCCGGCATGGGCTGCACCGGCTCTGGGCACACACTGCCGGCTGTTGGCTGTGCGGGGACTGGACAAGGAGGAGGTAGGCACGCAGGGGGACACTGCCTATGTGGTGCCCACCGCAGTCACCCAGCTCACTGGCCAGGGCTGCTGCACACACCTGGGGATGGGCAGGGTGACTTCGTGAGCACTTCTGGCCTGGGTGCCACTGGCTGCACAGGCCGGGTCTGCTTGGCTGCCAGCTTCTTGAGGCTCGCCTGCCTGCGGTGGAACATCTCCTGCATACTCTCCTGCTTCTGGAAGACTTTCTGCACATGCTCCTGGAAGGACACCGCTGTGAGCCCCACACTGCATCGAACCCAGACGCAGAGAGCGCGCTGGCCTGCGCAGGAGGTGCCACAGCACGCAGCTCTGCTGCCTGGGTTCCCACATCCCGTGCTGTGCAGCTCTGGGCCACAGTGGAGGGGCTGGGCCAGGAGGGTGGTGGCCTCAGGGTCTTAGGGCAGTGGTCTCAGGTGGGCCAAACGTCTCCCTGGGGTCACAGGGGTGGGGGGTGAAAAGAGCCCTGTTTCAGTTCAGTGTCGAGAGGCACTGGGGTGTGATGGGCCCCCAGGACAGCCTCTGCCAGTGAGTGACGCCCCACTGTCCAGAGCGCCCAGGCTGCCGGGAGCCCCAGCTGGCATTACCATGAGGTCTGGGTTGAGGATGGATTCATATTCCTTGTAGATTTTGTTGAGCTCCTGGATCTTGTGCTCCCCACCAGTCTCCAGGAACCTCTCAATCTCCTGCAGAGCCGCCTCAGCGCCATCCTGGGACTGGCACTTGTCCACAGGCTGCGAGGCCAGCAGGTAGACGCCCTCATCGCACCACCTCATAGACTAGAAGCAGAGCCCTGGGTCAGAGCCTGCGCCTCAGGCGCCCTTCACAGGGCTCTGCCCCCTCCTCCCCTGCACGTCTCACACCATCTGCCCTGACACGTTTTCAGGAGAAATCTAAAGTACTGGCTTATCCTTCAGGTCTCTGCCCCAAATCCAGGGCGCTCCCTGGGGTGCAGCAGGGTTGGATTCTTCTGAGTGGCAGAGGGGGACAAGGGACAAACCAGGATGCTAGGCCTCTGGTCCCCTGGCAGAAATCACTACTGTGGTGATGAATCCTCAGAGGCAGAAGAGCCCGTCAGGACTGGACCCTCCAGGTGGACAGAAAGAGGAACACAGGGAAGGGAGGAGGCCACTTCCTGCTCAGTGGTCACTGCAGCCCAGCAACAGAACTGCCCCTAGATTTGTCCATGGGTGCCTAGGCAGAGGGGCCACCTACCGTCTCCAGAAGGCTGTGCAGCTCCAGGGCCTTGCTGAGCAGGCCCCGCCTCCTGCTGACCTCCAAGGAGAACTGGTCACAGAGGTGCCGCAGCTCCTCACACTTGGGGCGGATGGAGTCCACGGCGTAGTGCTTGTTGTCAATGAGCCCCTCACCCTCCAGCGCCAGGGCGCGGGCCCTGTCCACAGCCATCTGCGGACACAGGAAAGGGAGCTTGGGTGTCCTTGGTAGAGGGACCTGATCCTTCGGGCTGTTGGACCCGGGGTGTGGGGAAGACATCAGCGCTGTTTCCAACTGTGGTCAGCTGAATGTCCCTCACCCCAAAACTACTCTAGGGCCAGGGTTCCTGGGGGTCTGGAGGCAACAGGAGCCACCCGGCCTGAGGACACATCACTGGACAGGGAAGAAGCAGCAGATAGCTACAGCCCTGCAACAGAGGCTTGCTCAAGGGCAGTCTGTGTGCCTGAGGCCTCGGTGGGTGTGGGGCTGGAGTCCCCCTGCTGTGCCCCTCCTCACGCTGGACTTCTCCTCAAAGCTGGCCAGGTCCTTCAGCAGGTGCTCCACATGTGCCAGGCTGTTTCCAACATCTGTGAAGGTTGCTATCTTCTGGGACACCATGTCCAAGGCGGCTTTGACCTGGAACAGAGGAGGCCAGCTGGAAAGCCATGCCAGGAACAGCAGTGGCAAGCCTGGGCTGGACAGGGCCAGGGCCACAGCCAGCCTAAGAGTGGCCCCTGCCACTGAGGACCGCTGGACCCTGGGCCTGCTACCCACTCACAGGGACACCTGGAAGCCAAAGGTCCAACAGCAGGCTGTGTAGGGGTGTGGTGCAACACCCCACCAGGTATTGGCTTGGGTGGGGAGTTCTGAGGCGGCTTCCCTTCCAGCTCAGACTACCCCAAATATCTTGTTTGTATGGCATTGGCAAAAAGACAGGGTTTCATAGAGTCTTTTTTTTTTTTTTTTTAAATTTTGAGACAGTCTTGCTAAGTGGCTAAATTGCCCAGGCTGGCCTTGAACTTTCAGTCCTCCTGCCTCAGCTTCCCAGAGTGCTGGGATTACAGGTGTGTACTTAGCTTCACAATTTTAAAAACCATGACAGCTTATCCCTTTAGATAGGACAGCTTTTGTTTTCTTATTAGACATTGCCTGAGAGTGAGCGCATACAGATGTCGGCTACTGTGGGGTTGTGGTTCTGGCAGCCTGGGTTTGAGGGCTAGGATGAGACTCTTGTCCATGCCTGACCCAGGCAGGCGGCACAGGGCTCAGACTCGCTGCCCTGGGTTTTCTAGGCTGTGATGGTAGAAGCAAGCTGGGGTGCTGGTGTGGTTCTGAGTGCAGGCAGGAGCGTACCGACGGTAACCCGGCCACTCGCGGGGCAGGTGGGTGGCTATGGGAAGCTCACCTCCCTCTGGACTCTGGACTATGTGTTACCCTAATATCATGATGACGTAATAGGGCATAAAATAAGTTACGACAGGACATCCAGAGCAATCCTTAAAAAACCTGCACCAAGAGGTGAATCCAAAAAACACTAAGGTTTAGTGAAAAGTAAGTTTTGGAAAATGTTTAACCACAGAAAGGCAGGAAAAAGAAAACAGCAAGGGGAAAAAATGGAATGAAAATACGCCAAAATAAAATGCAGCCTGAAGTCCTAACGTACTCTTATTTCAGCGGAACCGGGGTTTGAACTCAGGCCCTTGTGCTTGCCAGGGAAGCGCTTATTCCACTGAGCCATCTCCCCTGCCCTAACGTACCCTTAATGCTATGCAGAATGCACGGCCCAGACACCGACTCCAGAACGGCAAGGCCGATGGGTCTGCGCAGCGTGACGCAGCGACTGTGCTGGCCAGCAGCCCGCTGCGGACAGCAGGATGGGTGGGAGTCGGAGGACACCGCCTGCGCAGAAGTTGGCTGGCGTAGCTTGTCCCCAGGCCCGTGCTCAGGGCTTGGTGCCCGAGGCAGTGCTGACGGGGTCAGGAGAACCAGAACACACCCGCCAGATGGGAGCATGAATCAACACAAAGACCACACCAAAAGCTTGACAGCGTATGGGGCTGGTCACTTGGGCATGTGTGTGCGCGCGCGCGTGCGCGCTTGATGTCACTCAGGCGGCACACCGACGCTCAAAGCACAACCTAAGTACGCCCAGTCCCCAAGGGAGGGATTCAGGGTGTCCCTGGGAGCAAGGATCTGCCGCACGAAGAAAACACCCACACGCAAGCCTAGGAGAGCCCCAGGAGCCACGCGGAGAGCCGCTCCACGACCCCCCTCCATGCGCAGAGTAGCCACGGCCTGCCAGGGGCGGGCTTGCAGGCCTGAGCGTGTGGTCACGTGCCTTGCTACCTTTGTGCGGCCCTGGGGAGGGCGCAGAGCCCCTGTGCACTACTTTTCACAGCTGCCCTGGACCTATGATGAGCTATCTCTAAATAAAACACTTCAAAAACGCCACCTGGTCTGAAGAGGCCTCTGCGGTTCACACGGAAGCAAGCCACAAGCATCATTTTCTGCAGGTGCCGAGCGAGCGCGGAGATGGAGCCTGTGCAGGCCCCGCCCCTGGCGCCAAGGCCCCGCCTTCCCGCGCCCGCTGAGGGCCAGCCCCTCGCCTCACCTCGCGGAAGCCCTGCTCGAAGTGGCGTAGGCGTAGGCACTGCTGCAATTTCTCCTGGTGCTTGGCCCAGAACTCATCAAAGGCAGCTTCGGTCTCGTGCAGCTGGGCCAGGAGTCTGCAAAGAGAGCAGGTGCAGGTGAGGGCCGTGGTCCTGATCCAGAGTCCGGGCTGTCGAGGTCGGGGGCAGGTCAGCAGAGTGGGGAGCCCCTCTGCACCTCACAGGGAAGGGGTTCTCCCAAGCAGGGCTCAGCCCCGTGGCACCTGCAGCTGCAGGGGCGGGGGCCACAGGGGCTTCTCCAACTCTGACTCAGGGTGGGGGCAGGGGCCTGCACTGCATGCTCCAGCCAACAGCTGGCAGGCCTTTCTGACTGCTTGACAGATGGGGAAACAGAGTCTTGGTGCGCTGGGGACTGGGCTGGTGTGGGAGGCACCTCTGCACAGTGGTCTGGCTGTCCAGCTGGTCCTGGTTCACACCCTGCACCGAGCCCTCAGCTGGCGGGTCCTGGAGGCTCTGGAGGATGCCCTGCCCCTCCTGGAGCGCCAGCCGCAGATCCTCCTGTGAATACAATGCAGCCTCGCACCGCGGCCCACTTGGGCATGTGCTCAGACCGCGGGCCATCGTGCACGGTGGCACAAAGCCATCCCCTCCGTGTGCCTATGCCACACTCCACCTGTGTCGGCAACTCACCCTTTGCACCAGGGCAGAGCTAGGGTTGCAGGGAGTGGGGGTAAGGTAAAGATGTAACCAGAAACCAGGCTTCCTACCCCCGTCTCTTCCATGTGGTCTCTCTACAGGGCGAAGGCTGACCTGGGTGTGACTATCTGGCCAGGGCAGAATCCTAGGGATGTCCTGCTGGTCATACCCCCCAGTGGCAGCAGGGACAAGGCTGCCAGGGCTCAGGTGGCAGCAAGTTAACCCCAGAAAGGAGCCAGAGGCTGCAGGTCATTGTATCTTCCCTGCAGTAGGTGAGGGGTGGGCTGGGGCTCCGGCCTCCTTAGCTGTCCAGCCACTGAGCACCCTCAGGGAGGGCAGCCCCTGACCGCCTAGCTTTGACTCTGCCAGCAGAAGGGCCATGACACTGGGCCATGGTTTACCAGGTTACCTGGGCACCTAGAAAGCTGGCATGTGGGGCGGAGGAGCCGCGCTCACCGAAGCCCCTGAGAATCACACGTACCTTGGCTTTGTCCTTCTTCTCTGTGTGCATGCTCAACACCGAGCTGGTGGACGAGACGTCATTGGGCAGTTCAGTCTCCGCCAGCTCGGTCCCAAAGGACTGCAGCATCTGGGCCGTCTGCTTCACCATGAGCGCAAAGCTTTCGATTGCCTGCAAGGGGGAGCACCCTGGTCACCTGTCACACAAGCGCAACGGCCTCCTGAAAGCCGACACCAGCTGTGACTGCCTTGGGGAAGGGAGTGGCTGGGCCATGGGCCTCTTGAGTGACCCGGCCAGGGGCCCCAGACCTACCAGGCAGGCCCTCCAGATGGCTGTCTCGCTCCCACCTTGCTAAGCGCACACCACAACCACAACACACTGTTGTGTGTTTTCCCTTTCTCTCCTCCAAGCCTAAGCAAACCACTCCCGAACTTATTACTCATGTTCGTTCCTTGAGATGACTAAGGTCTACTGAGACCATCTCCTCATTGAAAGGGTGGGAGCTGCTGGGACCTCGCGTCTGGAGGAGGCCAAGTCAGGACAGAAGCAGCCTGCTGGGCTAACTGCTGATCCGCGAGGACACAGCCCACAGCACGCAGGGTCGCACTCACTGTGCGGTGGCACAGCCAGCGGGAGTGGCAGTAGTCCAGGGTCCCCCCAAGGTCCTCGGTCAGCTGTGACTTGTCAATGTAGCCGTGCAGTTCTGGCACTGAGCTCAGCATTATGACCTGGGGGAATGAAGCCTTGTCAGCAGAGCAGGTGCAGAAGAGTGGGCAGGGCACTGGCCAGGGCTTCAGGCTGGAGTGGACCTAGGTTTACACCAACTGTCCTCCCTCACCTTGCTTATTGTCTCTATGCCTCAGTTTCCTTGTCTGTATAATGTGCAAGTTGCGTATCCCACCAGGTCACAGTGAGGGGCCCCCAGGTGGCTGGGCGACGCATGAGGACCCTCAGCAGAGGGGCTGACACGCAGCTGTTAGAGTGCACAGCTCCACCTCCAAGGAGACAGGAAAACTGACGCTGTTTGGGTTCCAAATATGTTGTCCTCCCCACCCTCCTGAGCCCACTGTGAGGTCAGCATGTGGAGTCAGGCCACTGCCCGGATGAGAGGGGACCTGAGGGCCCGCCTCCCACACACCGCACTTATCTCCGACTTCTGCGTGGCTTCTCTGTTTCTCCTGCCCTGCCCCGGTCATTCCAGCCATTCCAGCTGTAAGTTTGAGGTAAAACTCAGCCTGTGCTTTGTGGGTGTCAGGCAGATGTAGCAGAACAGGGCTGCGGGGGCTGGGCTGTTACTTGATGCCACTCCATGAATTATTAAACCTGGATTAGTTTAAGGTGGTTCTCAGGGGAGCTGTTTTGCTGCTCTGGGGACAGATGGTGACTGGACAGGAGGCATCTGGGTTGAGGCACCAGACCGAGGTGCTTTTGCTATTTTAGATGTGACAGAGCTCGGCGCCCCTCAGTGGAGACGACTCCCTCACTGTCCGGCAGCCCACACCGTGCAGGCCCGGCAAGCAGCCCAGCCACCTGTGGCCGGCCTGCCCTTGGTGTCCTCTGGCCACACTCGGTCTCACTGCACCACGTGCCTATTAACAGCCATGGCTGCTGCACAGTGCTTCCGACCCACGTACGTATCAGTGAGCTGGCAAGTGCCAGAGGGCCTTCTGCCAGCCACCAGGGCAACCACAGTTCTCACAGTGAGCCTGCTCTACACACACACAGCCTCCTCTGTTTATACCTCCTCACCTCCCGGTCCCCTTCCGCTTGCAAAAGGTCTATCCCTGCTTCCTGTCATCTACCGTTCATTTTGCTCTTCAAGTACACTATGAGCTTCTCAAGTGGGAGGAACCCTGGGTATCTAAGCTCCTGTGTCTGATTTACATCACCTAACCGTTTGGTCTCCAGGTGCCTCCAGCGAACACCTCAACTCAATCTTCCCTTGTGGCAGCATAGAGCTCCATTGTGTAAGCACCTCAATCCATCCATCAGCCGATGGACAGACAGGCTGCTTCCAGCTGGAGCTGGCAGTGAGCTGGCAGCTGTAGGCACAGGTGTGTGTGGTCCCTGGAATATGTTGTCGTCAGCTCTTGGGGGGAAATGCCTCAAAGCAGAACAGCTGGGCCAAGAGAGCCCCACGTTTGCCAGCTGCTGTTGCTACCGGCCATTCTGCATGGCGCGTGTGCTGAGGCCACGCCTTGCGCTTCCTAGGGCGCACACACCTGACTGAGGGGCTCATGCGCTCACTGAGGCCATTCTGAGCATGAGGCCCTGGGACTTGTCACTGCTGGAGGCCACTGTCTGGAGACACCAGCACCCTGGTGTTGGCCAACTGCCCTAGGCTGAGTGACCCCTCCCAGCTCGGCCCTCCTCAGCTCGAGGGTGCTGTCTGCCCAGACAAGGGGTCAGTGTTATGGTTTGTGTCTAGTTGTCCCCCCAAAGCCTCATGCAGTCATGGGGTGAGGACTTCTAGAGTTTGTGTTAACTCATGATCCACCGGAATTACGTGTGATCCAAGGCTGGGATTATGGGTTTTAGTACTGCTGGGATTACCCATAGCTGGGTAAGTACTGAGAAGTACCCATAGGTGTGAGTACTTCCCCTACCCTGGGGCAGGTAATTTGCATTACAATGTAAGGAGGGAAGAGAAGCCAGCTGCTTGAGCTGCTGCTACCCCTTCCTTGTGCTCTTGCTCTTTGCCGCCGCCATGAAAGGTTGCTCTGCTCTGTGCTGCTCTGCGTTGGACCCAGCTGAGTATGGACTGAAACCTCCAGTAACTGTGAGCTAAATAAACCTTTCCTTCCTTCATTTTGAGTATCAGGTATTTGTCCCAGCAACGAGAGAAGAGTAACTAAGACAGAATTTGGTACCGAGAGTGGGGTCGTTGCTGTGGCTAAACCTGATCATGTGGATTACAAGCTTTTGGGACTGGCTCATGGGAAGAGATAAGAAAGATTCAGAGATGTCGTCTACACACGAAGCGCTGGAACAGCTTCGGCTGTTCTGTATGGGAGATTCTGGTCAGAGCTCAGAAGACCAGAAGGTTGATAGAAAGCTGGCCTGTAAAGACCAGGCTGGGGAGGTTTCTGCTGGGAAAAAAGACAGCATTGGTTGTTGGACTCCAGATCATTTGTGTTTTGACTTGGCAGAGAAGTTGTCTGCATTTTGCTCCTGCCCAGACTTTGCCTGAGACTGAGTTTAAGCATGGC
>NW_004524615.1:784203-806852 GCF_000260255.1 Octodon degus
TGAGCTAAATAAACCTTTCCGGGGGCTGGTGAGATGGCTCAGTGGTCTAAAGCACCTACTTGGAGCAGGCTTGGCAAAGCACAGGGACCGCGGTTCGGTCCCCCAGCACCACATGCCAGCCAGCCCCGCCCCCTGGTGGGCTGAGCTGGCCACACACACACATATACGCACACAAATAAATAAATAAAATTTAAAAAATAAATAAATAAACCTTTCCTTCCTTCATTTTGAGTGTCGGGTATTTGTCCCAGCAATGAGAGAAGAGTAACTAAGACAGTCAGGGAGCACCAGGGGCAGTGTCCTAAAGACCCAGGGGCCACCAGGGTGGCTGCGGAGACCCACAGGTGCCTCCCGGTGGCCTCACCACGCAGTATACAGCTCACTGCTCGGTGCCCAGGGTCTGGGTCACAGCCATGGGAGGGGGCTGTCCTGCTATGGAGGCGGGCCTTCCCAGACAGGACAGGTGGGCAGTGCTGCCCAGGGTGGGATGAGCAGGATGGCCCAGCCCTGGGGAGCCCTCTGCTCTGCTCAGAGAGGGTCTCTGGTCTACTGGGGCAGAGGCTGGGAAGCTCACATGGGGCAGGGGCGCTGTCTGCCGCTGGGGCCCCACAGCGGCAGGCAGTGGCCTAGGGGACAGCAAGCTGCCACTGGATCCTTCCAGGAGACCGGGGCACTGCTGGGGAGCCCCACGGCCTGCCTTGTGCTACTTCCTGTGCCCAGAGGGATAGGAATGAGCTCTTGGCCTGACGGCGTGGCAGGCTGATACAGGAGCCTCCACTGTGGTGGGACCAGGCTCACGGCCTCCTGAGTCGGAGTTTAGGGGCCTCAGAAGCCTCGCTCCTTAAGGGCCAAGAGAGCAACACTCCAGTGGAGTGAAGGAGGCCAGAGACGAGGTGGGATGGCCCAGGAGTCCTCTGCGGGCTGGGGACATTTGTACCCTCTCCCTGGCCCCTCTTCTTGGGTGTAGGGACGTCTGTGACTCATGACCCAGACAGGCAAGTGTCTCTGTGGAAGCCTATGCATCTTGGGCGCAGGGCACTGGGACCAGGGGGAGCAGAAAGGGCGCTCTGGGCAGCACCGGGAGAGGGCTGTGCCCTGCAGGGTGTCATGGCTGCAGCCTGAGGTAAACTGAGTTTGCTGCCAAGAACTCTGAGGGTCACCAGTGGTCAAGGATGCACTGAGCCAGGCGTGGCCACCAAAGAGCAGGGCGTACTCACCGGCACCTTCATCTTAAAGTCCTCTCTGTGGAACCTGAAGGCGATGTCTGAGAGGGTCCTCTGGAAGAATCCTGTCGGGCGAAGGACGAGGACCAGCTGCAGGTTTGCTGGGAACGATGCCTGCCAGACAGAGAGGGCTATGGTGTCCCGGGGCAGGCGAGGCCACAAGGTTGCTTTTGCGGTGGCTGGCAGCCTGGCCACACGTGCTCGCAGATCCTGAGGTCAGGGGCTTGGCTGACTGTGTCACTTACGTTCGTTCGTCTGTGCGTTCCCAGGCCCTGCACTCACAGCAGACATCATGTGGGGACAGGGCCTTCGCGGGACAGCCGACGATAGAGGAGGCTGTCAGGGTGGCCCTGACAATAACTGTCCTCACGCAGAAGGGACTCTGGACCCAGGTGTGCACAGGAGGAGGTTGTGTAAAGACAAGGTAGACAGCAGTGACACTGCCACACCGGTGCTCCAGGCACTTGCCCCCACCGTAGGAGACCACCCTGCCAGCCCTGGGTCTCAGCTCCAGAATGGAATTGAGGACATAGGCCCTGACTGTCTAAGCTGCCCTGTGTGCAGCTCTCTGTCGCAGGAAGTGAACATCCTTGTCCACAAAACCTATCTAGACACCTGTCTGCATTGCCTAAAATCAAACAAGAGTAAGCATTGCCGAAGCGTGCACACGTGCGCACGCGTGTGTGCGCACACACACATACACACACTGGAATAGCAACATGATCTGTTTGTTACTATTCTGCCACCTACAGGAATGTGGAACCTTGGGGAAGTTACTTTACTTGTGTGTGCCTCAGTTTCCCCATGTGCAAATGGAGACAGAACCGGGCCTGGTCGCCACACCATGTTGATGGAGAAATGACCCCAGGCATGCCACATTCACATTCCTGGTGGGATTAGGGGGTCTCAGGTGTCAGCTGCCTGTCTGGTGCCTGGTCAGCATGACCCAGGACTCGAGGAAGCAAAGGGCAGGCAGCCACGTGGCTGGCTCCTCCCACAGGCAGTGGCCCCGGAGTGACCTGGGGCCCTGGGCCCTCCCTTCTTTCTGCCCCCCCCCCATGGCATGGTCAGGTAGAGGTGACCTACCCACAGTGAGCAGTGGCTGTCCTTTACCCCTGCAGCTGGGCGGGCCCAGCTGCGCTTCACATGGCGAGGACCACCTGAGGCACAGGACCTCAGGCTGCTTGGGGCCACCTGGCAGCTCGGGGACCCACACCCTTGCACTCGTGGTGACGCTGGCCACTGAGTAAGGAAGCTACCATCGTAGCAGACTCCCTGGAGGTGACAGTGACTCACGCTCTTCTCAGCTCTGTGGTTTTTCCACCTGGACTCATACCTCACAGGTCAGGTGCTGCTGGGACCTGTGGGACAAAGCCAGGCGCTGGCCAGCAGGGTTGCCTGACAATGTCCCAGAGGCCAGCTTCCCACTCCACTGGAGAGGAGAGATGGGCACACATCTCTCTGCTTTGGGGCCACACTGTGTAAGCGACTGAATCTTCGTAGTAAATAGAATAATCCTAAGATTCTAAGGGCTGGTGAGATAGCTCAGTGAGCTAAGTGCCTGCTTAGGTGTACCCAGAGACTGGGGTTCAATTCCCAGGACCGCATGCTGTGCCGGCCCCACCCCTCAATGTGCTGAGCCACCGAAATCCGGCGTGTGGTGGTGCATGCCTGTAATTCCAGCGCTGGGAAGGATGAAAACAGGAGAATCACTCTGAGTCTGAGCTGTGTAGTGAGATCCTGCACCAAATATATAAAAACAAAAAGACATAAAAAATGAAATGAAACAAAAATACTAAGATTCTAGCCAAGTGAGGAGTGTGGTGTGCGCAGACATGTGAAGCAGACAACAGCGCTGGATTCTTCCGGACACGGCGTTGGGCGGCAGGGGCAGGGCTGGGACTGAACGCAGGCCTTCGTTTGCACGCGGTTGCATCCTCCATCCCTTTTAAATTTTTTAAAATTTTGTGACAGGCTCTTGGTAAGTCACTAAGTTGCCCAGGCTGGGCTGGATCTTCCTTGCAGTCCTCCCATTTCAGTCTCCTAGAGTGCTGGGACTGTAGGCGTACACCACCATGCCCGTGCCTGGCTCTGAAATCAACCTTTGTATTAAAGGCTGAGGAAAGGTCTAAAATAACAGCTTTAATTTAAACTTTTTAAAATGTATTTAGGGGGCTGGGGAGATGGCTCAGTGGAATAAGCGCTTCCCTGGCAAGCACAAGGGCCTGAGTTCAATCCCGGGTTCCACCCAAAATAAATAAATAAATAAAACGTATTTAGGACATCTCACTATATAGATTAGACTCACAGTGATTCTCCTGTTTTCAGCCTCCCAAGTGCTGGGATTACAGGGGCACACCACCACGCCCAGTCTCAATCTCTGCCTCAGTGCGCCCCGGAGGAGGGGCTGGCATGACATGCTAGGGATTGAACCCTGGCTGCTGCACTCTGCCTAAGCAGGCACTTTAATCCACTGAGCTATTTGGCCAGCCCTAATAGCTTTGATTTAAAAATAGAAATAGACAGAAGATTGGAGTTGAGGCTATAAACAATGTGGTTTGTACTTCTGTAAATTAATCAAGTGGTCGTAAATGACTAACTTTCTACTCAACATGAAGCCATCTTGCTTACTTCCTGGGGCTGACCCTAACGGACTCAGGGACAGGAATATGATGATGAAGACCGATGGCCCTGGAGCTAGATACAGGCGCTGACTGGTTCTCAGCTGCTATTCTTAGAGACTCGGTGAGCAATCCCAAGCTCACGCAAAGCTAAGGGCGCTGTGGAACCCAGAGCGTCTCTAAGCAGCAGCCGAAATCTGGCCAGCAGACTGGACAGCCAGGTGCCCACAAACACAGAGGTGAGAGTAAAAATACTCCTGCATGCTTGTGCTCAGCGTTAGATGGACATACCTGAGTCAGCTCACAGGCTCCAGCTAGCAGGATGAGTAGGGACTTCCTGGCCCATGCGCACTGGCTGGGCGGCACACACCCAAGGACACGGTGCACCACCTGAGGTCACACAGCACACACTCTCGGGTCCCGGGGGACGAGGTGCATGTGGGATGCTGTTTACCTAACCCTGGGTGCTGTGCTGGGGTCCCTACTGCCAGGGCACGGCCCTCTCTCCTGCCTGGAGCAGCCCTGCCTGCTGGCAGCAGTGCCCATGGAGCACACCGCCCCGGCCCCGGGCTGCACAGCCACAGAGCTTGGGGCCAGAGCTGGTTCCTGTCCTCACATGGCGCACATTTCTGCAGCAAACAGGCAGCTCCTCGCACTCTGGAGGAGGAGGACTGAGGGATGCATAAGTGGCAGGGGGTGACAGCCACAGAAACAGCCACACACTGACCACTGTCACTCAGCAATCAGAAAACTCACCCAGGCACTCAGCCTGGATGGAGGACTTGGGAGAGAGGCCTCACCCACCCCAAGTACTGTCACAGAGGACCTGGGGACGATGGAGGAGAGGTGCCACCCAACCTGGGTGCATACAGATCCAGGACCTCAGGACTCTTGGATGAGGGCTTTGGCCAGGACACCAGTGGGAGCTGGCCCTGAGAAGCCAGCCTTGGGTCTCCAGACTGCAGTGCCACAGAGGGCAGGGGCAAAACCAGAACACGAACGATGAAGTGTGTCAGACAGACAGGACAGCTGACACCACGTGCCACCCTAACCAGGCTTGGGTTTTAGCAGAGATCAAATAGGCATTAAGGGTGTGCAAGGCTGCATGTGCACTGTTTGCTGGACGGCAGTGTGGCTCCAGTGGTGAAGTCCAGAGTGGACGTGGTCCATTGGCAGCCCTGTCCCTAGGCCACACCTAAGCTTTGGGGGCAAGTGGTCACCATGGCTGGGCCAGGAGACAGCGTGTGTGTGTGTGTTGTCTGACTGTTTGTGTCTCCAGGCATGTGTGTAGGGGTTTCCGTGTCTCTGCATGTATGTCCCTGAGCATGACTCTGTGTGTTCCTGTGCCTCCGTGCATGTGCATGAGTGGAGGTGTTGTGTGCATGTGCCACAGGTGCACACACACGCACACACACACAGCACCTGTGGGTCCTTAAGGAGACAGAGCTTCCTTCACGACCTCCCCAGGTGGTCTGAAGCTCTCTGGAGTGAAGCATTTTGAGGACAGGCGCCGACGTACGAGCCTCTTTTCCAGGGCCACCTCTGATGCCTCTGAGCCATAGGACAGACACCTTGTATGTGAGTAGGAGCCTGCACACCCAGGAGTGGGCTGAGGAGGGAGGGCCTGCTGCATGGAGGATGTCAGCTGGGCCGATGGGCCCAGGGCCACACCCCATGCCCTACACTCTGTTAGCAACCTGGGGATCTAGCACAGCACTGTGCAGATGAGAAGGTGGCCTGGGGCCACAGCATTTGTACCCTGAGGGCCAGGGTCCTGCAAGGTAGGAATGCAGGGGGTGCCCTGAGCCCCGGCCGCTGAAGCTCAGTGAGCGCTGGGGTATTGTAACTTTAGTGAGAAGCAGGGGCAACCTATGTCGGCAGGAAAGGCGCCTTCACAGCAGATCTCCCATCCCTTTCCTTCTGGAATGTTCTGTGTGCACCAGGTCTCCACTGACTGGGCCCTGGGCCCTGTGGTGGAGCAGGAGCTGGGCTGTAGGGACAGGAATGGCGAGGTGACGGGCTTTCTAAGTCCTTACCTGTCTAGCCATCCCTGGAAGCCCAGGGTACAGGCCAGGTCCAGGGGGCAGTGGTGAGCACCTGAGATCCACTTGCTCCCCTTGCTCTGACCTGTGTCCCGAGGTGGCTCCTGAGGGCCAAGACAGGGTCCTGGCCTCAGGCTGGCTGTGGACTGTGCAGACCCACAGCGGCCTGGTCCCACACCACCCCCACCCTTAGACTGCAGTTCCTCGTCTTCTCTCCCTTAGTGACCTGGGCCCTGCGGCGGCCCTGTGAGTGGTGGCTGTCTAGCCTGAGCCTGTACCTGCGTTCTCAGTGGTCAGCCTTCCCCAGGACAGTACCGACACTCCGCTGGCCCTTCAGCCGGCAACCCTCCACTGAGGAGCCCTCTGCTGTTGGGAAGCTCCTGTCCCTCTCTGCGCTCTCCCCACCCCTGCAGCCTGCTCCTCCCTGAGCCTAGCACCTGCACAGGGCAGGGTCCAGCAGCGGTGCCAGGCTCGGTGCCCAGGCCCTGCAGCTACTCGGTCTGGAGCTTTCCTGCTGACACAGACTGCAGCTCCGTAGGGTGCCATGCTGCCTCAGTGCTGCCCTGAACCTGCTCTGAGTTCAGCTTCCTCTTGGAAACAGCCCAGATGTGGGATCCACTCGAGTGAGGCCAGCTTGGCATCGGCACCAATCCTCCATACTGCTTGCGCACACCCAGACGGAAGAGGGGTTAGATTTTGCAGTAACAGCTACTAGTATGCACTCAGATATTCTGTGAAAGACACACCCATGGGGCATTCCACACTCCAGGGCCAGCACCTGACCAAGGGAGGCCTGGATCCTTGATTTGGTCTTGTGGTCACTGCCTCTGGGTGTGACACATCGCCCAACCAACACGGGGTCAGAACTGTCCGGGGAGACACTCCCCACTGGATACTTGTTTGGAATTAACCCAGCTCTGTTCTGGATCCGCACAGGGCGTCTGATTTTAGGAGTACTGGACTTCGGCTTCTCCCACCTCCTCTTTTTCTATTGCAGGCCAAGTTGCCAGCATCCAGCAAAGAGAAAATCCCCAGGCCCAGGGGAGCTGAGCTTAGGAGGCAGTACACAGGGTGACTAAGAGTAGCCCACAGTCTCAGGCCTCACATGAGTACAGGTCCTGCAGGAGGCGAGAAGCCCCCAGCCCAGCTTCTGCAGCGCTAGGCCCAGGCTGGACACTGGGCTCCAGTGTGGACACTGTAGCCCCAATGCCCAGTCAGCACCACTGGCTCTGAAACAGCTGTCCTGGAGGGGTGAAGTGCAGTGTCCTCTGACCAAGGGACATGTGGACAGTGCTGATGTCCTCCCAGTCCCCACTGCAGAGACTTTTGGCTGCCTGCGCTGTTCTCAGATCACCAGGTGACCCAACTGGACTATCCCCTGCCCTGCTCCTGCCCCTGCCCCTGGGCCTGGTCTGCTCACCCTCCACTCCATGTTCTCAAGCTCCTGGCTGATCCACTGCCCAGCTCTCCTGGAGCCCCAGCCACTGGAGGGCGGCCCACCTTGGAACAGCAATGGGCCTAGCATCCGGGGTCCTGCCCCTGCCCAGAGAGGTCCCACAGCCTCCTGTGTGCCTCCTGCTGTGTGGGGCCTGGTCCGGCCGCCCCCTTGGGGCTTCTCGCCGTGTTGCGCCTGTCTCCCCAGTCTCCAGCGCATTCCCCACCTGCGGGCACAGGGATGCAACCAGCCAGTACTCGGCGGCCCAGAGTATGCTGGGTCCGTGCTGGAACCACCAGCGAGTCTGGGAACGGGAAAGGAAAGCGTCCAGAGAGAACATGGACAGTCTGCTGGGCAGATCCTGGCTTCGGCTTTCCAAACCACCCAGGGCCACTGCTCCCAGCGCTGTGCCATGGGGCAGGGCGCTCACACAGAGACTCAGACACTGCTGTCAGTGATGATCTCCACGTGACAAGCTTGAAAGCAGAGGGCAGCTGGCGTGACACGGGTGAAACTGCACTTCCACTTCACACCGGTGGCTGCAGGCTGCCCAGAGGCCTCAGGGTGTTCTCAAAGCACCACTTCCAGCTTGGCGAAGTAATTGGCTTCGTGTTCAGGGACCTTGTGTCACCTAAGCCAGGAGCAGAGCATGTGGTGACGGTACAGTGGCATGTGTGGTGTGTGTGACCTGGGTACCTTGCAGGTCTGTGGCCACAAGTTCAGGGAGGTGCCGAGGCCAGGTCTTGGCTAGGCAGTGACCTCATGTGGTGCCTCTGACGCAGAGGTGGGAGCCCAGCCTGGAGCGTGGGAAGGCCAGGACAGGTGTGTGGAAGTGTGCGTGGAGCCTGCCAGGTGGCCGCAAGGCTACTGCAGGTGGAAGCCTGGGCCCCAGGGGCACTGGACACCTGCAGCCTGACCCGGGGATCCTGACCCCACAGTTTATCACACTGCTGGTTGACAGAGGTGCTGGGTTGGCCAGGATGATGCTACTGTCACACATGTCACACCCATGTGGCATTGTGCTGGAGTGATGCACTCCAGCCTGGGACCTTGCAATGTCTGCCCAGGACGGCCCGCCCACCACAGACAGCCGTCAGGACATGGTGCCAATACCGGCTTCCCATGACTAGGTCTCAGATCTGCCCACTTGAGTCATGTGCAGAGAAAGCTACGTGTGCAGCAATGGAGACCACTACGAAGCGGCTCTGAGCAGGATTTCATGTTAGCCAGCTGGCTTTTCGTGTTTACCTGCGAGTCTGCCCCAGGCGTAGGCCCTTGTCTGGAGATGGGCAGCCGACTCTGTGAGTCACGGTCCTGCCGAGGCCTGTATTGCCCTGTGAAGTTGGGAGGCCTCAACGGGCGAGGGAAGGCCCCAGCTGAGGACTCTGGCTCCAACCCCACTGACTACAAGGGACTGCAGCTGTGGGCTCCATGCGCCTACAGAAAATGTCAAGCAAAGATAAGGAAGTTCTGATTGACATAATTTGCTACTTGGGAAAATAATTCCCAAGGTCCTGCTAGATTCCCATGTTTTCTTCAGTATCCTCCTCCTTTGTTTGAAAACTAAATAAGGCCTGGGGAGATAGCTTGGTAGAATAAGTGCTTGTCTGGCAAGTTCAAGGGCCTGAGTTCAATCCCCAGTTCCACCAAAAAAAAAAAAAAAGAGAAAGAAAGAAAGAAAGAAAGAAAGAAAGAAAGAAAGAAAGAAAACCAAGTAAGTATGGGCTGCCCAGAGAAGTTTTGGGTCAGAACTCAGAGGGTCTCAAATTCTGTGAGAGGGTTTGGGTCTTCAGAGCCCTGAAATCGTATCATTTGTCTCACTGCTTTAAGCCTTCGCCATCCCCTCATTTGGGAGGTTGTGGGCCTGATCAGCTGAAGTAACTAAGGGGTCTCATTAATGCAACAGCAGTGGGCACTCACATGGGATGCACTGGCAGTGGTCGGTCATAAGCACTGTCCAGGCCCTGGGAACGTGGACTGCTCACAAATGCGGTCCAGCCCTGGGGACATAAGCCAGGGGCTGACTGTGTACGTGCCTGTTTCTCATGAGACCACTCAGGCGATCCAATCCCTTCTAGGAACCAAGGGTGAGGGGAGCACATGCCAAGTGGAGACAAGGACAGGAGGTGACAGGCAGTGTGGGGACACCCAGCCCGACCTCACATAGCACTTGATTGTGAGACATTGGCTCTGGTAAAGATGACATACAATGGCACCTGTGGGGATGGAGGGGCTTCTCCTGGGCCCTGGATGTGGGTGTGGCAGGACCCAGGACATTGCAGATTCAGGACCCTTTGGGAGGCAGGAGTCTCCCCAGCAGAGGCTGTCCATGTTACCAAGGGGCACCCTCTGGTAGACAGCCCAACTCCTGCCCTTTTGCGCAGACCACCAGCCAGAAGCTGAGAGGTGGGGCAGAAGCGAGGGTGATTACAGGGGAGGGTTGGAGTAACGTGGAGGTGGAACTCGGGCTTTCCGGGCACTTGTCACATTCTCGCCTCCTCCTACATGCTGGCAGTGAGCTAAAAACACCAGCAGCCTGTGCTGCTCAAGAGGGAACCCAGAGAGCCCGGCTGAGGGCTTCAGTATAGAAACGCAGGTCCCAAGTGCTTGGAGGGGTTGCTAAGCAAGGTGAAGGGAGAAACATCAGGGCAGGAAAGGAAGAGGTGCTCAGAAAGAGCTGTTTAATGAAATCTCTACTTCTAGCCTGAAGGTGGCCTGCACACCACACCCTACCTATTAAGAACTTGGTGCCCATTTCAGGGGGAACTGCAACCACTGCAATCAAGACCAAATCACCCGAGAACACGAAGGCACATGCCTGCACACATATGTATAAACACAAGCTGCACACTGCATACCTGCACACGTGTGTGCATGCATATGCGCACGCACATACACACACACACACAGAGCAACCAGCTCTGGCCCAGCCCTCCCACGGAGCACCAACTGCTCCAGCACTGGGGAGGATCTGTGAGCAGTCGCCCACCAGGAGTGAGGCGGGCCGTGTCACACTTACGGCTATTCGCAGGACTGATGCCTTCACGGAGGTCCATTTGTCCTGCCTCCGGTCGATGACCAGGATGAATCCGATACCAGCATCTTGCAGGCTGAAAGGAGGAGCGACGCCTACAGTTAGGGTGTGCAGAGACGCTCCCCACACCTGTGCCATTCTGCACGAAGAACACGCCTGCCAGGGCCGGGACAGCCCCACCCCATCACATCCAGGGGCTGCTGTCCTCTAAGGAGAGCAGAGCTCTTTGGGGTGCTGGTTACATTCAGCCTAAGACCAGCCACATCCACTGAGCCCAGCAGAGCCACCCTTCCCTGGAGCCAGGCATTTTGTCGGAGACAAAGAACGGGTCACTTCCTCCCCCTGTGGCTACATCACATCAGGCCAGCATCGCAGGTCCCCGTGTGCGTCCACATTAGGAGCCTGCTCCGGAGGCCATCGCCGTGAGCTTGGGCATGAACCCCCAGGCTCCCAGAGGCTCATACACATCCGTCAGGGTCCTGGAGTGGGCTCTCGCCCCATATAGCAGCAGCAGCAGCAGCATCTGAAGCAAAGCAACTGTGCCCCTGCGTTGTGTAACCACTCCGCGTTGCTGGCTCAGCCTGGCAGAGCCTGAGTCACAGTGTGGGTGCAGGAGGGAGGCTTCCGGCAGGCTTTCCCATGCAAGCCAATGGTGTGATGCCAGCAGCTGCCTCCACCAGCCAATGCGTGGCAGAAGCGAGGAGACAGCCCAGGACGATGCTGGCTGGCACTGCTAACTTCCAGATCTCTGAGCAGAGCTGAGTGGGCCATTTCTGGGTTACAGCGAAAATCGGAATTCTGCAGTGTTTGACATTACGCAGTCTGCAGTGCTGTGTGTGTCATGAGTGCTCCGCCTCTGATCTAAGGACGGGTCGGCCACACACAGAGTGTGCCTGTGTGCCCTCAGCAGTGCTCACACCACACCACACCACACCACACCACACCACACGGGCCGAGGGAAGCCAAGCACTTCCAGGTGAATGCACAAATAAACAGGGTGTTCACTTACAACAGCCCTTTGCTGTTGTTCATACCACATAAATTTCAGGCCCGCTTGCAGTGGGTGGCTGGCAGCCTAGTGAGGAGGACACAGAGAACTCCATGTCCACCAGGCCTGGCACTGGGGCACCTGGCTCCTCCCTGGCAGTCCTGAGCAGGGTTTTGCAGCAGCTGCCCTCATGCCTGCTGGCAGTGGACGTATCCAGCCTGCTGCCCAGTCCTGGCTATGCAATCCTCGACTCACCCGGGAGTCCAGACACTGCAGGGAAGAGGTGGCTGCCAGAGGGGCAAGTGCTTGCTGTGGCGGTGCCCAGCCAGGTCCTCCCTGGAGCAGCAACAAAGATCCAGTTGCTTGCCCAGCCGTGTGCAGCCACAGAAATGCTGGGCTTTGGAGGCAGCTTGGCTGATGGGACCCTGCCTCCTGTGTCCCTCCTTGGGGACGTGCTAGGCTGCCTTTGTGTCACCAAGCTGGCCCTGCCACTTCCCAGAGACAGAAGGGGGGCCTCGGGCCAACTGGCCCACAGAAGCACACTTTCACTAAACCAGGGGTACAAGTACCCCCTCAAGGCAGAACTGACCTGCAAGGCTTACTGGAAGCAGCTGCAGGAGGGGGTGCAAGGGCGGAGGGGAGACGTGGCCCCTCTGCAGTGACCACAGTTCTGGGGGCCCTGTGGTGGCCCCCGATGCAGTCGGCCCAAGTCACCTCCAAGTGCTCAGCAACATGGGCAATGACTGTGACTCTAGCTTGGGGCCACCAAGCCAGCAAGTGACCGAAGCTGCTGCCATTGCTGCTGCTGAGCTCCCTGCACAGAGCAGCGAAGCCTGACGCAGTTTCTCCCGCATATCTGAACAGAGCTTCAGCTGCAGTGGGCACCAGCCTCACACTCCAGCCTGTCCACACCCAAGACCCACCCCACCATCTCCCTCGCTGGCCCACATCTGCCCCCACTCCGGGCCTTGCTCTTGCTCTGTGGCCTTGGCCCAGCCCCTTGCCTGCATGGCCTCCACACTGGGCCACGTGGTCATCCCATGTCTTTGCCCAGCTTCCACGTGTGCCTGGCACCTAGTACCGTTTGCCATGCAGCCATCCCCTCCGAGGGCCTGACTGTGGCATTCACTTTCTCATACAGAAAACATTTGGGGTCACAGTCCCACAGCACAGCTATCCCCAACTCACGATGGCCACTGTACCACCAATGTCACAAAGCAGGCATCTGTTGCTCAGAGAAAAGCAGTTAACAAAAACAAATTTGAATGACATGGGGAACATAAGGAGTTAGAAGTTAACAGATGCTTCTGAAATGTGCACTAGGCGACAGCGCCTTGAGAAGGTGGCCTGTGTGGCCTAGCATGGCCAGCTCGGCGCAGGAAGGCTGCTCCAGCTACTTGGGCGGGGCTCCTCGTTCTAGGGGAGGGACCTCGGCTCCCTCAGACCTCATCCCCTCATCAGCAGGACAGGCTTTGTGGTGACCATGTGAGGCAGCACCTGATCCTGCAGGAGCAGCAAGCCTGAGTCGCTGGCCTCAGCTGCTCTGCAGGTGGCACTGAAGGAAATGGTGAGCAGGTGGTGAGAAGTGCCCTGCACTCGCAGCCCCGCCCACAGATGCCCACGTGGCCTCCCAAGTAGTGGCCTCAGCAAGGACACCCTGTCAGCTGCTCACAGCCGAGTCAGAGCAGCAAGTCCCTTTTGGCCCCAGTGAGCAAAGTGTAGCCTCCTATGGCCTATAGGTACAGTTGAGCAGAGCACAGAGCCTCTGGGCATGGGGCTGGGCCTCACCTTCCCCAGCGGGTCCTCCAACCCTCCCGGCCCAACTGTCTGGTGGCTGGCCCTGGGGCAGGGAGGGTTGGAGGACCCGCTAATCCTGGGCCAGCGTGAGGTGGGGCAGTAGGGGTGGAGCCTCTCAAGCCCTTTGCAGAAAAAGCGGGCAGCATGAGCCCCACACAGAGACCACTGTTACGGTCACTTTCCTCAATGTTGGGACATAGTTCTCAACACCCAGAGCTTAAACTTGGAGGGGCGGGCTGACTCCACACAGGGCAGCACGGCACACTGTTGTGGTGGAGGGGAGCTGCTCAGAGCATGGAGAACAGGAAGTGGGGAGCTGGGGCAGGCTCCGCCCAGGGCCCACCTCCTCAGCCAGCCTGCGCCTCCAACACCACAGTCAGCTCACTCAACAGGGCGAGCGTCATGTCTACAACCAGGCTCCTCTGGGTGAGGACCTCGAGGTAGAAAGTGCAACACCTTCCTAGGGGTCATCACCATTTGGCAAGCAGAGAAACTGAGGCACAGAGGCGTTAATCCTCCCGAACAAAAGCAAGAGGGGAGCACTGCACCCGAGTCCCTAGCCGCCACGGAGGAAGGAGGCGAGGGCGAGGGAATGGGCATTCTGTGGCAGGGGCACTGGAACAAAGGCTGGTGGCTGGCGAGAGACAGGCTGCATGATGGGCCACGTGGAGGGCAGGGGCAGGAGGTGACACCGACGGCAGGGGCGGCAACCTCCACGGCTGTAGGAAACACCTCTGCAGTTTGTTTCCACGAGACCCTGGGAAAGCCCGAGAGGTCTCACTTCCCTAGGATCCCTTCTCCCACAGGGACCTCCAGAGGACACGCCCAGTTCTAAGTGTGCAATGTAGTAGTGACAGGAAGAGCAAGACCGCAGGAGTGCAGGGCCTTCCAGAAGGCCCCCAGACACACTGATGACAGCTCTGCTGCAGCACCCCTGCCGGGGGCACGCGGCAGTCCTGCCGAGGAGGCCCAGGCCTGCTGTGGGTGTGGGGCAGTGTGCGCAGATCTAACCCAGGGCAGCTGTCACAGGATGGGGGCCATCGCCAGAGTGCCCAGCTTCTGAGGCATCCAGCCAGCTACCGCGGACTCAGGCTCTACGCTTGCAGTGGCTGTCACCCAAGGCCTAGAGGGCCAGGATCAGCAAGCAAAGGCCTTCAGAGGTCCCTGTAGTCCTGTCAAGGCAGCCACCTCCTGTGGCCCTTGGGTGGACTGCCAGGAGCAGTGGACAATGGGCCACGAAGCTCTGCGTCTCACACTGCCCCTGGGTCAGTGTCCCCAGCCCAGCAGTCTCTGCTGGCCTGTCCTACTCCATGGCCCTAAGGGCCAGGAAACGTGGTATGACAGTGGTGGGCGCTAGCGTGGAGGACATGGCCACCAGTGCTTGAAGCAAGGAACAAGAAGACAGTTCTCCATAAATGATTGTCCTAAATCTGTGGATCCAGACTAGCAGCCTCTGTCCCCTATCCTTGGCCTCACGGACTGTCCTCACCCCAAGGATAGCCTCTCAGAGCATTCATCAAGGCCCTGGCCACAGATTACTGGCCTGGACCACACATCCCTCCGCCTGTGCAGTGAGACGTGTTGCTCACTGGTGTCCAGAAGATGAAGGCCAGAGCTGCTGCCTCCCCTGGGCAGCCACCCCTGCAGGGTGCCCACTGCTGCCCTCACCACAGAGTCCCAGGGCTCCCCACCTCACTCCCAGCTGACCCCAGCCAGGACTTGTAACTGTGGCCCCCCTTGGTTGCCGGCAGCACCCAGGGCATCAGTTACCAGGCTGGCTCCCCTGCCTGCACCACGTGCTTCCTTCATAGCAGAAGGCCACGGTGTCCACGGGCGATGGCCACCACCTCCTGATCTCCTGCAGGGAAGGACTCAGAGGCTCAAGGCCCACCTCATCCTTAAATGAGGGTGTGGCAGCCGTAGATGTGACCAGGTCATAGACCGATACTACCCAACCGTGAGCTGAAATAAGGCCAGTGGTGCCAACACCAGCCCACAGGAGACCCCGTGCCTCTCCCCACCAGCTCAGCCAGACTGCACCATGACCTCCTGCTGCGGACCCCAGCCATGGCCCCTGCAGAGTCTCTGCACCCACACCCACCTCAGGTCGGGGGTGCCTGGCTCCCAGCTCCAGAACAAAGGGCTCTTCACAAGGGTTCCAAGGCCCTCTTCCCAGACTGGGAGCCGGATGCCCTGCTGGCTCTTGGCGGACCCTGAGCAGCCAGCCAGTCCAAGGCTCTGTAATGCACGGCCCCAGGACTGTGTGTCATGCTCCCGGGCCTCCAGGCTGGCCCCCACCCTCCTCCCTGTGAAGACCCCTTGTCGAGGGCTGCTCTAGCTCTTGTACCTGACCTACTGCCCTCCCACAGTGCCCTGCTCTGCGAGCCACAGGATTGCGTGCCCACACAGCTTCTGCAGGGAGCACAACCACGGTTTCCCGTGCCCCCTTGTGCTCAGGACCCTGGGGCTCATCCCAGGCTATCGTGAGAAAGGAAGAACAGACCCCTCTGAGGAGAACAGGACTGCGGAGCCGCCCCTTCCAGGGCTGGACGTTTAAGACTTGCAGGGGTTGTAGATTCTGGAAAGCAGATTCAGCTCCAGGAAAAGAGAGCTCTGAGCCCTCATGCCAGGGTGCCACCGCTCCAGCCATGCCCCAGACATCCACTCACACATCCCTCATCCATGGCCAGAGGGACGGCGTCCACTCTTGCACATGTCTCAGATGTGTGCGCAGGCCGTCTCCCTCAGTCCAATACCTCACCACGGCCATCAGTACCGGCCAGGCTGAACTGGACACCTGTGTCTGCTTCCACAGGAGGAGAGTTAATACCCAGAAGCAGAATTCTTTTAAACATGCCAGAAACAATCCTTGGTTGTGGAAGGGACAGCTACTATCTTTAAAGGTGATTGTCAGTGACAGAATAGCCTCACCCTGCGACCCACTGAACTCTGGGGGTCGGGGCAGCCTCCCACAATGCCTGACACCCAGCCGGAGCACACACCTGGGGATGCTCGTGAGATAGGTCATGACATTCTGGAACTCCTTGTCTGGGACCTCGCTGAAGGCAGGGTAGTCAGGGAAAGTGATGACTGGGCTTCCGTCCTGCCCCCGTCCACCTGGAGAGACAAAGCAGACCTTAGCGGGGTCCCTGTCCTCCTGCTCCCTGACAACAGCCCCTGCTATCCCCAGGCCCCAAGGTTGCATATGCAGTAAGGAGGTTCTTTGTTGCTGTGGAGTTTTGGTTTGTTTTTTGTGAAGCACAGGGGATTGAACCCAGGCCCTTCACACTGAACAACATCCCTGCCCCTTTCATTATTTTTATTGTGAGACAGGGTCTCTACATTCTCCAGGTTGGCCTCAAACTTCCCATCTTCCTTAGCTTCGAAGGATTATGAGATTCCAGGCCTGCACACCCCACCTGGCTTGTATTTTCACTATGAAAAAATGTATGCATGCTGAAGAAAAATGTCAGGGTCCTGAGAAGGGATGTTGAATAGCTGCCTGTTGCTCCTGCCGGAGGCTGCCCTGTTTCTCCACTCCTTCCCTCCCCTCTTCTGTGCTCTTTCCCATGCTAGGACAAGTCTGGATGGACAGACAGCCTTGCATCCTGCATCAGCCCCAGTTCTGGGAAGTCTGCAGGGACCCTGGCTCGGGGGCGATGTGACCTTACTCCTGTGCTGCATGGTATCCATGCTGGCAGCGGCCCGACCAGGCTATGACAGGCGCTCCAGCAGGATGGCAGGCCGGGCACACACACATGTACACACGTGTTCACACATATCCACACCCACACCCACATCCAGGAGACTACAATGCAACAGGCCAGGTGAGAGTGTCCCCACTCTTGGGCCCTTCCTGCTCCCGCAGGGATAGCAGATGTCAGCTCTCTGTGGCCCTATTTCTGCTGTGGGAGCAGCCAGGTGACCCCTGACCTTCGGGGAGTGGGGCAGAGAACTCTCGTGGTGTGAAGCCTTTTCCTCAAAGCTCACTCTGCTGGGAGTCCAGTCCCCACCAGCTCTGCAGCTTAGGCCAGGCCCACCTGGGCTAGTGCTGCTTGGGCCCCTGGCACTTGGGTGAGTCTCTCGGCTTCCTGCTGGACTCAGCCCCCAGTATGAAGGCCTGAGGGTGGAGGCTTGACCCAATTGTGGTGTACAGATTTCCTGGGGCAGCCAGGGTTAGATAAGGCCACAGGGGCCCTCAGTTGAGCTGGCATCTTCATAAGTAGAGAGAGAGCAGAGGACAGGCAGACATGCACACTCTGTCCCTCCCACGATGCCCACACCCCACACACATAGGCACTGGGGTCCCGGTCACGCCAGAGATCCACCGCCCCAGACTCTGCCGGCAGGATTGTCATCACGGGACCTGACCCTCAGCCCTGGGTCTCCAGTACCAGCCAACCTCTTCCTTGGGGCAGCGTGCTGTCCAGAGCAACAGGAAATGCTGAGCCCCTGCCCTCCCCTCCCCCAAGTGTGAAGGCCATCTGGCCACTGCTGTCCAGAGCAGCTGGGCAGCCCTGAGCAGCTGGCCCAGAGCACAGGCCACAGCCGCTTCCAGACCCTGGCTGGGCCCCGAACTCACCAGACAGGTAGGCAAAGCGCTTCTTCAGCTGCTCCTGGATGTCGGCGGCACAGAGCGGGACAAGGTCCTGGTGCATGATCTCATCTAGGGAAGAGAGACATGGCCATGGTCATGGTCACTGGGGAGGAGGCTGGCCGCACTCTGCCACAGCATTGCCCCCAGGAGGCTGGCCGCACTCTGCCACAGCATCGCCCCCAGGAGGCTGGCCGCACTCTGCCACAGCATCGCCCCCAGCAGGGGGCACCCCTGTTTCTCAGCACAGGGACTGGGGGCTGGGGCACCCATATTTAAAATTCATGTGAGAAATGGAGGGAGCGAGCAGAGGGACAGGGAGAAAGAGGGAGAAGGGAGAAAAGAGGAACAAGGGAGAGGAGAAAGACCGGGAGAGGGCGACAGATGGACACAGCAGAGCAGGGGAGAGCAGGGCTCTCACAGGATGAACAGACACGACGTTGTCATCCCCACCGCTCCCGAGGCCTAGAGCGATTCCACTCACCCTGCTGCTGGTCACCACATAGGCCCATGTCCCCCACACATAGGCAGCCCAGTCTCCATAGCAACAGGTGGCCCAGGTCCTGGTCACCACAGTGACCCATGTCCCTACATGTGTAGGCACCAGGGTCCTGGTCACCCAGGTACCCACATCCCCCTACACACATTATTTCCTGGGCAGGCAAGGCAGCAGCAGGCTTGACCTAACCGCAGCAGTGCAGGCAGGTGGCTCCTGCTACTTGTCTCTCACCAGCTCTAGACCCAGAGTTGCGATGGGCAATGGCACATGTAGCTGTGCTGGGACGGTGCCCACAGGGTCCCTGCCACAGGCTGGGGTCTGGACGTGGCATATAACTGCAGGCCCCTGTGCCTGCAGCCATGGTGAGGGTGGGCTCCATCTCCTGCAGGGTCCGAGCCCTGGCCAATCTCATGTCTTGCTCAGCAGCAGCCAGTCCTGGATACGGCCGAGGGCTCTGCCATGCAGGATGACTCAGTCTGATGCCTTAGAAGAGGTTTTGGGGTCAGCCTGGCTAGGGTGCTGCTCAGGGCTGAGTGCTTGCCTGGTGTGCACTAGGCTCTGGGGTCCATCTCAGATGGACCCTCAGAAAATCAAATACATAAATAAAAATTTTAAAATAAGAATTTTTTAAATGTCCAATTCCCCACTTGGAAGACTAGGCTGCAGACAGCGGAAAATGTGGGTCATAGAGACTTCACTGCTGGAAAAGTGCCAGAGGAGGCAGATAGGATCTATGCTGCCTTGGCCTCGAATCCTGCTCTTCCAGTCCTGCAAATGAGGCCGAGGCCCACAGGAGCCACATCGAGACCCATGCACCCACCCCTGGACCTGCTGTGGCCGAGGCCCAGGGAGCACACTCGCTGTTCACCCGACCAAGAAGTTGGCGTGGCATTCTTGAGAGCTGCTCGACTCTCCTGCCCATCCCAGTAGCGGCTGCCCGTGCGGGGGACACAGGGCCTGAATCAGTTGCTCTACCAAAGCCCAGAAGGACAGCGAGCGACTTGTGGCCCACAAGCTCCACATCGTGTGGGGTGCACATGAAGGGCTACTGGTCTGTCCCAACTGGGTGTACAAATTCTATAGAGGTTCCGTCTCCCGGCAGGAACCCCAGGGCCCCCCCTACCCCGGTTGAACCTAGGAGCAGGTCCCCGAAAACTCATGGGCTAAGTCCTCAGACTCAGGCCATTGGGAATTCTGTGGGTGCTGTGGGCCAGCAAGTCCTATGCAGCTCGGGACAGTGGTCAGCCATCAAGGACCAGTCCTGAGCCACTGGGCAGACCAAGGCTCACGAGGACCTGAATACAGCCCAGACCTCACCTGACCTGACCTCAGATGGTACCTGCCTTAGTGTGTGCAGGCCTGACATGGACACCCTTCTGTTGGCTCTGAGGCACCTTGGGGGGGCACGTGGCCTCTGAGGAGCACGTCTGGCTTCCTGGGTGCATCCTGGACCTCACAGCATCTGCCCTGCTGTGCTGTCACCTGCTGGCAGCTGTCTCTCAAGGATGGGGACAGGCAGACACAGGGCGGAGTCCCCAACGCTGTGGTCAAGAGTTCCTCTGCCCAGCACAGCCAGCCTGGCCCTGGTGGCCTTGCCTGGGCAGTCTCCTCCTGCAGGCAGCCTCACCTTCTCAGCTCCCAGAAGAGCTCCCAGTACACTCACCCTGCAGAAGGCAGGTGTCTGTCCTGGTCTGCTGCAGCGGCAGTGCCCGAGCCAGGCGTGTCCTCCCCTCCACCCCTACAAGTAAGGACCACGCACATCCTGCAGTCAGTGTCCGGGCCTCAAGCTGACGACTAGGTGTGTCTTGGCCTACACCGGAACCTCAGGTTCTGCTGCTCCAGGGCGAGGGCTACAGGCCTTCCATTTTACCTGTGCCCTTTCACCATTCCTGCTCTTCATGCCCATGGGTGACAGCAGTCCTTACAGGACAGGAAAGTTTCAGTGCCCTCTAGTCTTTAATATGTAGACCTGAGGCTACAAGACCAGTAGGAAGGTGCCTGGGCTTCCCATGCAGATGTCCGGGGCAGGAAGTGGTCACCACCCTCCACTGGCAGGCACTGACAGACTACCATCAAGGCTGCAGCCGGGACCCTCAGAGCCAGCGAAGTCCCAGGCAGGGGCAGGGAGGAGAGCAGAGCTCAGGTCTCCACTTCCTGCCCTTCCCTCATGCAGGGAGCTGGGGTCAAGCCTGCCCCTGCCCTGTGTGGCCTCCCGGGCAGGAGGAGAGGTGCTGGGTTGCTTCAGACCAACAGCCCGGGCTGCCGGCCTGCCGCTGCCATGAGCCCAGGGCTGCCTGTGTCTCAGTGCTGCGCACAGAGCTTTCTGGGTCGTGGAGCTCACTGCCGGTCTGCTGAACCTGAGGACCCGCTTTACTTCTCCCACCCAAAAGAAAGGGGGCTGGGAAGAGGGCGTCTCGGGCCATACAATAGCCCACTATTCGCTAATTGCCTCCACTTGCCTCTTTCCGGTGCCCAAGGGCCTTTGCTGCTGTCAGTCAAAGGTAACAGTTGGGTCTATTCAGAGTCAGGGCGGAGGGTCACCCGGGATGACGTCATGTCCTCCCACAGGACACCTGCTCCATCAAGCCCACTGACTGTCCACTGAGGAAGGGCGTCCAGGGAAGGAGACCTGGACAAGGATGGTGGTGAGGAGAAGGGAGTTGAACACGGCAAGGTTCAGCTCTAGGGCTGCAGGCTCCAGCAGGGCTGCCACACCACAGTGCCATGTGCCCCTCACTTGTGGGACACGAGGGGCATTCACACACTCGTTGCCAGGCATGCTGAGGACGCCTAAGCAGAGGCCTCCCTGCCTGAATCCCAAGCCGCTTGGCATTCTCGCTCCTTCCGAAATGCTGAGGAGCATTTCCAGTCATGAACGCCCCGAGTCACTCATGTCTCCCTACCCTGATCCTGATGGAGTCCAGAGCCACATCCCTGTGGGAAGGAGGATGGCACCCGAGCATGGGCACTGCGGCTGGTGGCACCCAGGCTCCAGCACCCACCCCAGGCAGCACTTCTACAGTGCAGCCTCTCACGCACGAGGGGACACATGGCACACACAGAGCTGAGGGCGGGCGTGGGTAGCCAGCTGGGGAGGAGCCCGCCTGGCGGGAGGACGTCCTCATGGCACCCTTTCCTTAGTAGCTGCTGTTTAGGCCAGAACCGGGCCACCACGGTGTGAGGGCAGCCACCGCTCCCACCTGGGCCTGACGCGCAGCCCGACTTACGGATGGCCACCGGGCCCCGTGCTTGGCTCTGACGAGGGGCCCGGTGGGAGATGGGTGACCCCGTGAGCAAGGCGGGAGTCCTCAGCCTGGTCCTGCACTGCTGGGGCCGCCCTGGTGGTGAGGGCCAGAGCCCACCTTGTCACTCAGCCTGTCCTTCCCCGGCCCGCACAGGAGCAGCCCCACCAGACCCCAGCCTCCTTGCTCCGCTGTTCTTGCCCATGCCGGCTGAGCTAGCCCCTCTGCAGGACAAGCCCCACTCAGCTACCATCAGCGCAGGGGTAGCAGGTGTGCCACCAGGGTTTTGCGGGACACGGACAGAGGGCTAGAGACGTGGCGGGGTGGACCTCTCCTGGGTTTAGGGGTTCACATGGGTGCTGTCCAGGGGTCCAGCTGGCCCTGCCACTGGCCTGCTCAGCTGCCCCTTGTGCAGTGAACACCCTCAGTAGCTGTGCGTGGCGCCCTCCCTGCATGGTGTCGGGCGCCGGCCCAGGTGGGGGTGTGCAGCCAGCAGGGCAGTGCTGGTACCTGTGGCTGGGACTGGGGTCAGCAGGCCAGCTGAGCACCACGCTGCAGGAGAGCAGGAGCCCGGCCACCCCAAGAGCACGAGCTCCTCATCCCCCCACCCCCGGGGCAGCTCTCAGGCACCTCTCTGCTCTCAAAACTCACACAGCACTCGTGGTTAGCATGCTTATCGCGTCTGAAGTTGGACCCGAGACATGCTGGGACGCTAACTTACATAAGAGGTAGCCTTTCTTCTTTTTCCTTTCTGTTCTGGTGCTACTAAGGAATTAACCCAGGGCCTCTGCCTTGCCTTTTATCCCCAGCCTTTTGTGTTCTTTATTTTGTGGTGTCTCCCAGGTGCACCCAGTGCTTGGAGGTGACACAGGGGATGCCTCTTCATGGCTGGGAAGTCAATTTGGCATCAGGAGGTCCCCAAGAGCATGGGATGGGCTGATGCTTTAGAAAAACAAAACCCAGAGCTGAGGATATAGTTCAGCAGCTTAAGTGCTTGCCTGGTAAGCACAAGGTCCTGAGTTCCAGCCCCAGTACAGGAGAGAGAGGGAGGGAGAGACAGAGGGAGAGAGAGGGAGGGAGGGAGAGGAAAGGAGGGGGAGAGAGAGAGGGAGGGAAAGAGGGGAGGGAGAGGGAGAGAGAGGGAGGGAGAGACAGGAAGAGACAGAGGGAGAGA